>NC_054704.1:91620501-91920501 GCF_016097555.1 Gigantopelta aegis | reverse complement strand
ACAGAAGCATATACCATGTTAACTAATTTGCTTATAGCATACCAACTGAGTGTAATGGAGCAATCAGAAAAGTTTATTTATTATGTTGTTTATATATATATATATATATATATATATATATATATACATACATATATATATATACATATATATACATACATACACATACATACATACATATATATATATATATACACACATACATATATATATATACACACACACACACATATATATATATATATATATATATATATATATTACTGTAAAATTTAAATAACAAATAAATTAACAATTTTAAAAACATAGCTGAATGGATATCAGAATTTAACATGTCACACCCAATGTGATGGAAATTTGATCAACAACAACTGCTCCATATCTAGTACACCAAAGACGGTGGCCGGTGTATGTATTGTCATGTCTATTTATGTATTGTCATGTCTATGTCAACCCTCCCGGATTCCGCGGGAGTCTCCCGGTATTTGATCAAATCTCCTTTCACCTGTGCGGGAGACAGTTTCTCCTGTTAAATGACATTTTTGTAAGCATAAAAAAAAAATCGATCCTCTTTTTGTCAAAATAACATAAGGGAAGTAACTCTACCTTTTTTTTCTCATTCGAAAAATCTCGACTACTTTCGGTTTCTGAGAATGTAACAGGCCGAATTGTCCCGACTGTTTAACCTTTGCCGAAGTGAGAATTGTGGGATAGCCTATTTATATTGTTAAAAAAGCACATGGAGTTTATAAAATGACGTGTTATTATAATGTTTGTTGTCATCGTAATGGCTACGAAGCTGTTGCCGCTAATTCAACAGGCTGTGTATTGACATTCAGTGTTGCATATAAAAATAAAAAAACCTATCCAATTTAGTTCTAATAACACCTCTGAATTGTAAAATGTCTTCCCACTGGATTACATAATGCAACTATGACGAATCTGAACTGCCAGACTCCGAGTTGACAGTGATACACACGATGCATGTTAAAATCACATGTCACAGCAAGACAACGAAAAGACCAATTAACTGTATAAACATACTTGTGTCAGTTAGTTTTGTATGTTTGTGCAGTAAAATGTTGGTTATAAGGGTACTCTTCAAGAAATTACTTTTGTACAATTAAAAAATGTTGTGTTTGACATTGACATAAAGTTACTCACGGAAATGGGTATAATTCCGGTATATTTCACACGATGTCCGTAATGAGGTTTTACTTATGATTAATGAAAATACAATGTTTTTAAATAAGTACCACGCCACCGTTCCTCATTATAGTAAAAACTGAATATTAATTTATAAGATTTATATAAATTTGTCTTTGGTACTTAGGTACACTAACCACAAAATTTAATGATAATGTAACGCAACCTGTAAGGCTGTAAGTGTAATACCGTAAATGTACTAATTAATTTTAATAATGTTTTTTTTTTTTTTTTTTTTTTTTTTTTTTTTTTTTTTAATGCCAAGATCTAAGGTTAAGAAGTATATATGACATTATATAGTATTCATATAACTTATTGTAATAATGTTTTTTTTTAAATCTTGCGATTTTGGGTTAAATTGTATGAATTTAAAAAATCTCCTGCTTTTTGACAAAATCTGCTTTTTCAACACACACCTCCTGCTTTCTCTTGACTAAAGGTTGACAGGTCTGTGTATGTATTGTCATGTCTATGTATGTATTGTCATGTCTATGCATATACAGTGAAACCTCTCGAGATCGGACCCTCTGTGAACCAGAATTCCCTCAAAACCGGACGTTTTACATAGTCCCTTTTTAAAACAAGTATATAATGTAAGCTCCCGAAACCGAATCCCTCTAAATACCGGACAATTGTCTTGGTCCCAAGGGTGTCCGGTTTAGAGGGGTTTCACTGTAAAAGGTCCCTTTGTGTTTTGTGATAGTTTGAAAAGGTTCTGAGGTAGCATTAAACAAACATTTGTTTCCTTTCCTTTTCCACATCTAAACATACATTCACTGACACCAAACTATGAAATAAATGGAATATTAACATTAAGTTTCAGCTGGCAGTAATTATGAAGGCAGCAAACTTTTTTTTGTTAAAAGTAAAGCCCTACATACCTTTATAATTAACCTCAAAGTTGTAATTTTATTTTTCTATGCAACATTTTCAGATTTTAACAACAGTCCATGTTTCTCGATACTTAAATACCTACGTTTAAAACAAAAACAAGCTTCATAAATTCAACACATATTTCGGACATAAGGCTGGTAGGTACAGGGTTCGCAGCCAGGTACCGGCTCCCACCCATGGAGTGAGTTTTAACGACTCAGTGGGTTGGTGTAAGACCACTACACCCTCTTCTCTCTCCCTAACCACTAACATACTGTCCTGGACAGACAACCCAGATAGATGAAGTGTGTGTCCAGGACAGCGTGCTTGAATCTTAATTGGATATAAGCACGAAAATAAGTTGAAATGAAATGAAATCATATTGTGACCATTTCTTGCAGAAATGTATATATATTGTTTTAGCTAAAAGCTGATTACAGCTGTGGGAAATAAAGTGATTGGTTAGTTGGTTGATTGGATTGTATTACCTGTTTGACTAAGTTAAAGTGATGAATCATGCATTGGTCAATGGGATCCTGAGTACCAGACAAGTCCTGTTCAAAGATGAATGGTTTAAAGGTCTTTTCAAACATGTCAGGTGTACTGATTATTGAAAATGCCAGTGTGTCACTGTTGTAAGGCAAGACATATGCTTCGCCCACTTTTTCATTGTACCATCCAACCTGTATAAAAAAGCAATGAAAATATTTTAATAATTCTAAAAAGCAGAAATGGATGATTAGGTACATGTATACATAATTTTAATTAATAATCTTACTATTCCAAGAAATCTAAAAATCTTTTTGACCCAAACTTATGATTTTTTTCTTTTTCAAATATGGCGACTTACAGCTAGTTGTCTAAAAAGATTTTTAAAATGGGTCTCATACAAACTTGCACACTTTTTTAATATATCAACAGAACCTGCTGGGCCGTAACAAGTGTGGACATGGGGACAGGGGTGGATCCAAAAAATACTGGGGGTTGGGGGTAAGGTGAAAAGGGCATATTGACCAACTTGTGAAATGACAACACAATGGGGGGGGGGGGGGGGAGAGACACCCAGAAAAAATGGCATTTGAATATATTTTGGTGATTACGTGTCCTCTGGTTCCCCCTGGATAGGTTTCGGAGGGCTACTTCCTCATTGAGATAACGGGACCTTTTTTTCTTTTTTAAATTATACCACATGATAGTGATAAGTAATGTGCATAAAATATTTTAATTCTGTGACTGTATGGTTGTATTGGGACAGAGATTAAAGTCTAAACTCAAGTTTTATAAGCACGCAGGCCTTTGTGCATGGGGCCTACGGGCCCTCTTAAAAAGTTGACTGGATATGTTTTCAGTAACCAAACTATCTGAACAATATGTCATGTTTCACACTTTTTATGATGGGCGTACATGCACACACATGTATCGTGTATGGCCGTGCATAGTATCGTCTGCGTGAACTCAATGGCAATGTCTATAGTCTACGTCATACTGAATTGATTGCGAGCACTCGCAACCGCTAACCTTTCTGAACATGTTACTGGTTATCAACCAACCAAAATCAAGAAATATAAACTAAGGCGTGTTTGCCACGTTGTTAAATTTTTACTTGTATGCTATAATTACTTACTTTAAATGGGTAAAATTCAAATCCTAATGGTGATAAAATATGATTTAATCTTGCTTCCAGTAGTTTGTATTTTGATTCCATGCTTTTGGCTAACGTGACACTGCATGAAGGTTACCTTGCATCACAAGACAAGATTGTCGTGCGTTTCCTAACGCGAGCGTTAATGACGAGCGTTATCTTGATGCAGTTAGTTTGTTTTGTTTGATACCACCACTAAAGCACATTGATTAATCAATTATATGTCAATATTTAGCCCTTGAACATAGGAAACATAAAAATTTGTTTTCAGGATTAAAAAATAATAATTTCGTAATACCAAAAAATATTGAGCTGAAATGTTGTGTTCATACATATCTTTATTATGTATTGTTAGAGATCACGTTTGACTTTCCAGGCGATTTACCATTTGTCACAAGATTATGGGCGATAACAAAACTTGGGCTTGAACATATATCCAACAGGAAATCTGAGAGAATGTGCCCAAGACAGTCGTGCTTGAACCTTCAGTGGATGTAAGCACGAGTCAAATGGTTGGTTGACTGACTTTGCTGGGCCCGGTAGAGGACAGATATTGCTTTAGCAGTATTCTCATAATGGACCGAATTTAAAAGGCTGTTTTTGAGTTGGGCCCTACCTGTATTTAAGAAAGACAAACTGGTAAATTTGGTCTCGGAAATGTTTATAAATATATTGGCCTCGGTGGCGTCGTGGTTAGGCCATCTGTCTACAGGCTGGTAGGTACTGGGTTCGGATCCCAGTCGAGGCATGAAATTTTTAATCCAGATACCGACTCCAAACCCTGAGTGAGTGCTCCGCAAGACTCAATGGGTAGGTGTAAACCACTTGCACCGACCAGTGAACTATGCCATGGTTTGTGCTATCCTGCCTGTGGGAAGCGCAAATAAAAGATCCCTTGCTGCTAATCGGAAGAGTTAGCCATAAAGTGGTGACAACGGGTTTCCTCTCAAAATCTGTGTGGTCCTTAACCATATGTCTGACGCCATATAACCGTAAATAAAATGTGTTGAGTGCGTCGTTAAATAAAACATTTCTTTCTTTTTTTCTTTGTTTATAAATAAATAAATAAATAAGTAGTATATATATATATATATATATATATATATATATATATATATATATATATATATATATATATATATATATATATATATATATATATATGCCTATTGTATTACATTTGTTTATCCATTGTGGTCAGCTGACCGTAACATTTTTCATATTAGTTATAAGCCAAAATAGAGGATTGTGACTATTTCAACGGCGTTAATAGAGCGCATATAGCATTCTGATCGTTCGCATATCATTTGGACCTCAAGTTTTAACTGAATCAGTAGAGGCTTAATTATATACATCACTGCATCACGTATACCTACGGCTCGGCATTACGTATACGCATCCGCCCACACCAACTATATATTGAATCGAATATACGAATACAGGCCCGTAGGAACGACTTTGGGTGTGGGGAGGGGGCCACTGACGGATCGGGTACAAACTCTATATCGGATTTTGGTTACAATGGCAAACATTTATGTGATTAAAAAAAAAGAGGCTCACAAGTGTTGGGGGGGGGGGGGGCACGTGCCTCCCCCCTCCCGCCCCCGGTTCCTACGGGCCTGCAATAAATGTTTCCATAATATCATATGTTCATGTGACAAAGAAATAAATTTTGGAAAGGTAATTTGATTTTGGCGGAATGACATGTGACTCCCAATGACAAAACGTCTGATCATTATTTAGGATATTTCTCATCGAACCAAGGCAATTTCGAGGGTGGGGGAGGGTACGGGGGTGATCGTTCTTTGTTTATTATTCGGCCATTCCGAGTGTCTAGATGGTGTATTAATATATTAAACCGAACGAGCTGAATATTCTGCATAAAAATAACAACAACCAACAGAGGTACATGTGCGGGGGGGGGGGGGGGGGGGGGGGGTGAGGGGTTGCGCTCATTGTTTATTTTATTTAATATATATTTTCGGATGGGGGTGGGGGGGGGATGACTCGAACCCCTTCAAGAAACTTTGTTCGTCACAGTCTAAACCTCCCTGCACAATGTCCTGTACATGTACACGCGTAAACACACACGCACGCACGCACACACGCAATAATAATAAGAATATTAGGCCTGTTAATATTATTATTAAGAATAAAAATGTATTAATTAATTGAAAATAATAATAATATTAAAAATAAATTAATAAAACAACAACCCAGTCATACATAGTCCAAATTAATTATAAAGGTGTTGTTCTTGTTTGGTTTGTTTTTTGTTTTTTTGTATTTGCTAGCTGCAAGCTATCTGAAATATGAACTTGTTCAAAGAACCTAACCAAATTGTTTGCGAACGTTAGCGTTGTTCGCTGTGATGAACGCATAACTGATATGGACTCCGAAATCTGCCGAATGTTTCCGAATGAACCAGTCAACAGTGTTTTGAGTTTTACATGGTTGAGAAATATAATACATATTAATCTATCATAATTAAAGTCTCATCTAATAATTTTGGGAGTAAATCACAATGCTACACCATTGCAACTTTTTATGTTTTACGAAGTAAGTGCATGCTTAGAAATGATATAAGCGGTAACAAAAAGCAACATGGCCACATAAAAAGTTTGCCACGTCCAAATTCTGTCAAAATTTATCTTCTGCTCTGGTGAAGCAGTACTTCTGGTGAAGGATTCGTAGAAAGTTTGTTGGTAAACGTAATATTTGTTCTGTCAATTCACCATTTTATAAATACAGACATGATATTGTATTTGGTTTCATCTTTTTTTTTCAAAGTCCATACGGTACCACCGATGTCCCAAACTGCGTTCACCTAACGACAAAAACACGAATAAGATATTTACGGAAATACTATTCTACATTTTTGAGCTACGATACGTGAAACAAAATAGATTGCAATCAATTAACGTAAAAAATCAACAATGTGGACGTAAAGCAAATATATTCTACTATTTCTAGTAAAGAAAAGTGAAACACCCTCTGGTAAACTGGAAAGAGTGCGACGTTTCTAACTGCGTTCAGCCGCATGCGTTTGCAAAACGTGTCGTAGCGCGCATCGCCGCATGTGCGATTCGTCATTTTCCATTTTTAATGCCACTATATGAACAAAAATATGTGTCTTAGCTATGCACAGTTGTCGAACACTTAGTTTAATATGTTTTTAAAAGGAAAAATTCATTTGTCAAGTGTTGTGGTCCGGTCCAAGTTTTATCAACACACATCACTAACACTTGATGTCATTACTGATGGGCATTACGTTTATACCAGTGAATAGTTAAAAAATATAATTTTTTTAACGAATTGATTCTTATTTAACACAATTTATACACTCAAAATTATTTACAATCGTTATGAATGGATTGTAAAAACACAAAAATGTAGCATAACTTTTGCAGATCGAATATAATAATTGAAAACAAATTCTAACAACAGGGGTCTTAAAAATCTTAAAATTTTAATGCTTTGGCCTTGTTGGTCTGGCACGTGTGAGATCATGTGATGTGCACTGAATGTTAATTCATCTTTCTCCAGTTTAAGTCGATTTCTACGAGTCATGTGGACCCGATATCGGTAATTGTAAGGAATAAACAAAAACGACTTACTAAAATTAATGGTGTTAGGGGTTTGTAAAGTTTTGTATTTAGATACTTACTTTTCTGAACTTTATTGTTAATGAAAATGTTCCTGAACTGTGAAGAAAAACCTCTGAAATGAACGACATGCTGATGAAAACAAATCGGATGTTGATTGCGCGGACCGTGCACAAGAAAACAAAGTGAACGGAGTTGGAAGCATAACGCAGTTGGGGACGTTGACGATATATATAATATTGTACCGTTACATTTTCGATGGACCAGGTTATGGACACATGTTTCTGACATCCCCACTAGTAACTAAAATAACTATAAGAAGGTGCGAGTAGTGCATCACATTACCAGTAATGTAATTGTGATAATAACTCCTTTCACTCTGAGTGTAAATACACAGTTGGCATAGACTAATTTTGGGTGATCTTCCAGTTAATGTCAACGAAAGTCACTTTTCGCACCCTTGTTTTGGCTTTGTACAAAAAAAAACCGAAAAACAAATCCAATGGTAATGTTTTGATATGATGTGTTTGACAAAGATAGGCCTACTTTTTATTTCTTTCATCTTTTAAAATTTAAACAATATTTTATGAAAAATAAAAGATCAACCTGTAAACAGCATTGTCTGCTTGTAGAAGTTTGACAGGGGTCACGGTTAGTAGACCAGTCTTCATTTTAATGTTGCGAAGCATTGTAATATAGCTAATTTTGACTGAATAACGTCAGTATTCCAATGAAATCACTTTACATCTCCTTAAAATAACAATAAACTGGGTACATGGCGTGTCCATTTTCAGAATGCTGGAAAAATTCCAATGTAAAATTGCTATTGAATTTTTTTTTTTGAACATTACTAATGCACCTGGGATTGTTTGAAGAAAATACTGTAATTAAAACAATTGTACCATTTATGAAATTTGGGTATTAAGTGCAATTAAAGTAAGATATGTTGCATTTATTGTGTACGAAGCCAAAACAAGGGTGCGAAAAGTGTCGTCGACCTTAGTAGAGTACACGGTTATGAGAGTAATTAGAATCATTAGTTTTTGCTGCATCGGAATTCAAGTACTTCAAACCACTTATTTGGTGCCAAATTTCTCACGTGATCAGAAATGAAGCAACTTTTTGTCAGCTGGCGATATCAAAGCAATCGATTCATTCGATGAAGATAGAAATAAAATGAACAGCCTTTTAGGGAATCACTTTACAAACATCTTTATTGTTTTTCATATATCTTGAAATCTTTATTAAAATAATAATATTAAAACTTTGATCGGTTCAGCAAAACCGGAACAGCATGTGAATGTCAGACAGACAACATCGGTTCAATTAAAAGATGAGTCTGCTTGTATTTCGTATCCACTTTTTTGTACCAAATACTGAGAGACAAAATAAGGAGTATGTCTTTCCACAAGGTCGACCAACACACAATGATATATGGTAACCAAGCTTTCCCTTTTTCATTCTTTTTTTTTTCTTTTTGAAAGGGTGTGGTGCCGCACGACTGCCCTACTTTAATTTCACCCATCGAGACCACTGAAGTATATTATTATATTCAATTAATAAAACAGTTAAATGTGATGGCTATTATATATGGGTCCATGTCATTTGCGCCCCCCCCCCCCTTAAATTTACCCCATAGGTCATCTTTTATTTGCACTTCCCACAGGCAGGATAGCACAAACCATGGCCTTTATTGAACCAGTTATGAATCGCAGGTCAGTGCAAGTGGTTTACACCTACCCATTGAGCCTTGCGGAGCACTCACTCAGGGTTTGGAGTCGGTATCTGGATTAAAAATTCCATGCCTCGACTGGGATCCGAACCCAGTACCTACCAGCCTGTAGACCGATGACCTAACCATGACACCACCGAGGCTGGTTGATGTTATAAACAAAGCTCACTGGCAATGATATATGTCTGTGTGGTTTTGGAGGCCATCACTAGATTAAATGATTTTCACTTGACAATATTGGTTGGAACAGTTAACATCAATGTCAGGAATTAGTTTTAGAACAGAAGAAACAAACATACCTGATTTTTGCAGGATGATCAAACAGTCATACATCATAATGTTCTGTAATAATATCCATCCCAGTAAGCCAGCAAATATTATATATTATTTTTCAATACAAAATAAACCACCATTGTGGCTACAAAACAAGTCAAAATAACTTATCATGTTTTGTCCATGCATTAACCTACATACTGATATGATAAACAGTGTGTTTTCTTAGTTAATTGCCTCCACCTGTGATTTCTGATTGGCAGGTGTATATGTGGTAACCAGACAAGGCAATTAATTACTGCCGTTTAGACACAAAAATATGTACCAGTATTATTAACATCACTGGGTATTGTGAAATAATCTGCTACCCCTAAAATGGTAATGGACATTATCAGCCGTCATGCTTTATTACTGTAAATAATTCTGTAAAACTCTTGATCAAGTAGACTTTCCCATCTAAAATCACAGAACTGACCAATTACATAATCCCAAAGAAAATAAAATTATCACTTGGTTATCGTGGGTGGTCGTTTTTGTTCCAACGTAGTCTACCAATAGGCCGTAATAGTTTGCATTTTTTAAGAGAGAAAATACTATAGCCCCGTTTTGTTCTGTTGAAATATATTTAGTTAAATAATTTTTTATATTATCAAATCAATTATGTTGTTTTACAAGTCAGGTTGATAAAAACGGAAGTACCTTGTCGTAAATTACTGCGTTTGTTTACACTGTGCATACAGGAGTTAGTAGGAGCTGACGTCACTTCCTACCAAACTAGAGTATTGGATGTGACAAAAATGAACCAAAATGGGCTGCCCCCAGTTAGCAGGAATAATCACGCTTTTTATTAATTCTAAAATTAAAAAAAAAAATTCATGTATGTGAGTTGGTGGTCCAGCAATGCATCTTTCCAACACATAAGGCTCATATTTGACTTTACCTCTCCTTTAATACTAATTAGGCAAATACCTTATTCCAGTGTGTTCATGTCTCCTTTATTTGAAAGAATCTCCTTTATTTCATGATTCTGCTAGATCTCCTTTATTTCCTCCTCTCTTTTTTTGACAAATCTCCTTTTTTGTAAAAAAGGAGATTGTCTGCATTTTTATGTACTTTCATGTAGCATCATATTACTAGGCTTTCAATAAGTAGTGTAAATATTAAACATTGGAAAATAAGATAATTATCATAATGCACTATGTTGTAATTCACTTGCTGGTGTACATTGAATACATTGTCTGGTTCTATGATAAAAGGTAATAATATAATGTACTGTGTATCATATGCATGTAGGTGTTAATGAAGTACATGTAGGTGAGGATTGAATGGCTATAAGGGGTAAAAAAAAAGAGGAGGCCATTCATTAAAATAAAACCAATATTAAATATGTGACTTAAATATTTGCTTAAATAGTATGTTATGTTATAATTTAATACAATATCTTGTTAAAATCTTATAGATTGTGGACAGATTTCTTCAGGGCAAACCCTGAATGTTGACTCTAGATACTGTCAGAATGCGTACTGGGTCACTTGTTTTTTTTCTCAAAAATTTCGATAGACAAAAGGGGGGGACATCCCTCCCAGTCTTGAACTCCCCCCCCCCCCCCCCCACGGTCGCATTGCGGCTGCAAATAAAGCCTACGGCTTTATCTCCTTTATTTTCATTTTAAGTCTGTAGACACACTGTAATTCTAATTTGCAACGAATCGTTGCAGTCACCTAGATTGACAACTAGAGCTAGAGCTGTACAGTGCGACATCATAATCCAGACTCCAGTAGTCAGGAAAACTCACGTAACGGACAACCGATATACAAAACAAACTCAACATTATATAAATGTGTTCATTAATCCGGAAATTCAGCTTCAGGAACCTGACGACCATTATCCAAAACATTTTGTATAAAATAAAGACTATTTGCTTCACTTGACCAGATGTAATTGTCTCCAACAGATCATTTACCGTATATCTTCGCCTATAAGTCGAATTTTTTTCACCCAAAAATTATTTTATAACTTGGGGGGTCGACTTATAAGAGGGTAAAAAAAATTCACCAAAAAATATTACTGTTTTGGGGATTATTTAACAAATTTTATTGTTGAAGTATGCCATGTATTTATACTCAAATATGTTAATTTGACACATTTATTTTTTATAACCTTTTTTTTTTGGCATTAGAACGGTTTTGGTTATGCGAAAAGGCGTACGATCTCACTCACATGCCAAGACAACAGTCCACTTAGTTAAATTAACAGTCATCACTAATAGTAAAAATGTAAACAATACTAACTACCTGTTGCCTGAGTTTATTTTGAAATCTGGTCACTGGCATTAATGGTTGTTCAAACAATGTTTTGGCGGTGATTAACTTCATGAATATTACTGAGCTTTCCCTTAAAATAGACTGATCTCTGCAGTTCACTATCTAGAGCAATAGGGACACACATCATTTGGTACAAAAACCAGTGTACTTTCCAGAGTTATCCTCCTTACATGTATTAATATGGCGGCAAAACGTGATACTTTCAGTTTTATCGTAGTGATCTGTTGGCAGTGTTTATAAATAAAGTTGTTGTCTGTGCACAAAACCATCTGTACAGTACCATACAGTAACAGTCAAACAGCTTTCACTCTCTACTAAGAGAATATTTCGTTTTGATGCTATGTAATAATGATAGTTTGATTGGAATAGTCTGATTATATTGCGATGTACAAAACGTGAAAACCGAAGTTTGTAAAATAATTTTCTTTTGTTCAAATATTGTACATTATTGTTCTCATGTGCTGAAAATAAGAAATATTTCAATATTTATAAGTTGTTTTTCATGGGTCGACTTATAAACGGGTCAATAAAAAAATACGTTTTCAGGGCTTGAAATTAGGGACTCGACTTATAGCCGAGATCGACTTACAGGCGAAGATATACGGTAATTATAATTTGTTTTATAACTTGCTCTGCGTTTGTTCAACCATGGCCAGTAAGCAGCAATAGCCACCACCATGGCCAGTAAACAGCAACAGCCACCACCATGGCCAGTAGTTCATCAAGATAAACGTCTCCGGCACGATATTTATTATTGTGATGTTTATTGCTGTGCCGTAACGTTTATCCATTGGATCGAATTTTCCATTTGCAATCACGATTTAATAAAATCAGGCATATGTGCTTTATTTAAGAGCCTCAACACGTACAACAACATATTTTAATAAATTTTAGACAAAAATATTAAGTACAATACCTTTGGTAACCTTTCCAGGATTAGATGTTTGAAGATGACACATTTAAACATTTGAAAGCTATTTTTATCCTGGCACATCGAAAATGCGGAATGAAAATTTTGCGGAACGAGAATTATTCGTATCAAGCATTTTACGTACACCCAGTAAAAAGAAATATTGCGGAACTGAATGGAATTGATTATTAAATTTATTTATTTTGTTATTTTTGTTTCTACATATGTGCTTTGTGTGGGTTGCATTATATGCATTGTTAATAATATTATCACATTAAAGTTTTGGGGTGTATTATTCTTTTTTATTATTATTAAAAAAATAATGATTGTTAGTACAGGTCATTACTTATTTTAAGGCCTTCATTTATTTACTTTTTCCAAAATTATTATTTCCTTTAGTAATTGTTTTTAAATATTATTATTACAGGCCATTGCTTACATGTGTTTCAAAGGTTTTTTTCTTCTTTTTTTCTCTTCTTTTTTGTTTTAATTTCATTTCTTTTTTTTAGCTATAATTACTGGTCATTAGTTATTTTAGGAGTTTTATTCAGTTAAATTTAATTGTTATTATTAATTTATTATCAATTAATTTATTTTTAAACAATATTATTCATTAAATAAGTTTATTTATTTATTATTATAAAACGTGATATTCCATTAAATATCGTGGAATAAACTCGTGAACCCGAGACGAATAATAATAAAAATAATCCGATTCCACCAACAGTTTTCAATCACATTTTAAATATGCTCACAATGGCCGGCGGGAATATTCGAGATTTTGTTCGTAACTGAAAATTGGATTAATGCAGGATTACTATTTGGACAAACTGTCTATTTATGCGTAAAACGTGACTCGGGAAGTTTTCTTTATACAGTAAGTGTTTATATTTATTGGTACATCTCATATTTCGCCACGAAATAATTAATTCCATGGTTGTATCGATTCCGCCTGAAATCTGGGCGGAAACTGCACGCTTGTTTTTGCTGTTCAAGGTGAACTACATGGCCAGTAAAAAGCAACAGCCACCACCATGGCCAGTAAACAGCAACAGCCACCGCCATGGCCAGTAAACAGCAACAGCCACCGCCATGGCCAGTAAACAGCAACAGCCACCGCCATGGCCAATAAACAGCAACAGCCACCGCCATGGCCAATAAACAGCAATAGCCACCACCATGGTCGGTAAACAGCAATAGCCACAACCATGACCGGTAAACAGCACTAGCCACCACCATGACCGGTAAACAGCAGTAGCCACCACCATGGCCGGTAAACAGCAGTAGCCACCACCATGGCCGGTAAACAGCAGTAGCCACCACCATGGCCGGTAAACAGCAGTAGCCACCACCATGGCCAGTAAACAGCAAACAGCAGTAGCCACCACCATGACCGGTAAACGGCAATAGCCACCACCATGGCCAGTAAACGGCAATAGCCACCACCATGGCCAGTAAACGGCAATAGCCACCACCATGGCCAGTAAGCAGCAATAGCCACCACCATGGCCAGTAAGCAGCAATAGCCACAACCATGGCCAGTAAGCAGCAATAGCCACCGCCATGGCCAGTAAGCAGCAATAGCCACCGCCATGGCCAGTAAGCAGCAGTAGCCACCGCCATGGCCAGTAAGCAGCAATAGCCACCACCATGGCCAGTAAGCAGCAATAGCCACCACCATGGCCAGTAAACGCCAGAAGACCACTAACATGTGCTATAGGATAGGTCTCACACCTCTGAGTATGTTGGTTCTTTGTTGAATAGTTTTCCTTCAATGTGGGAATGACAATAGCCACCACCATGGCCAGTAAACAGCAATAGCCACCACCATGGCCAGTAAGCAGCAATAGCCACCACCATGGCCAGTAAGCAGCAATAGCCACCACCATGGCCAGTAAGCAGCAATAGCCACCACCATGGCCGGTAAACAGCAATAGCCACCACCATGGCCAGTAAACGCCAGAAGACCACTAACATGTGCTATAGGATAGGTCTCACACCTCTGAGTATGTTGGTTCTTTGTTGAATAGTTTTCCTTCAATGTGGGAATGACATGGTTCATTGATCTACATAACCGTTTTGTTAACATATGCATTGCCTTTATTAAATGTAATTAATTAAATTAAGACCAGTTGTCATTGATAAAACGTAACTATATTTTTTTAATAATCAGGTATGATTTTTTACCGGCCTCGGTGGCATCGTGATTAGGCCATCGGTCTACAGGCTGGTAGGTACTGGGTTTGGATCCTAGTCGAGGCATGGGATTTGTAATCCAGATACCGACTCAAAACCCCGAGTGAGTGCACCGCAAGGCTCTATGGATAGGTATAAACCACTTGCACCGACCAGTGATCCATAACTGGTTCAACAAAGGCCATGGTTTGTGCTGTCTTGCCTGTGGGAAGCGCAAATAAAAGATCTCTTGCTGCCTGTCGTAAAAGAGTAGCCTATGTGTCAGAATGACCATATGTTTGACGTCCAATAGCCGATGATAAGATAAAAAATCAATGTGGCGTCATTAAATAAAAAACAAACTTTCAGGTATGATTCAGTACTACAGAAATTCATTAAAGTGGGAGATAGGGAGATCTAAAGCCCTGATAATGGTACAAGTAAAGTGTTATGTATTCAGCTTTACGATCAGAAAACATCCTAACAGAATAAAGTTTTCAAAGTGAATTTGTCATTTTGAACCTATATTTTTCTAACCTAACACATTTCTGTTTTATTCAATATTTTTGTAAGAGACATCCTAGGTGAGCCAAAATGTAATTACTCTAATAAAAATTTACATTAAGCTTAAAACTTCATTTTATGTTTTAAAAACACTACATCGTGATTTTTGACCTAATTGTTTACATAACTTTTCACCAGTTTAAGGGGAGCTAATATCACTCACTCCTCTTTGAGACTAGTTCAAAGATAATAACTTTTAAAAGCATTATACTTGTTCTTTTTATATCAATTGTCAGAATTCTGCCACTTAAATGAGCTTATGCTTTTCTTTTTCAGAAGTAACCTGAACAGATATTTTGAACTACAACACATATGTAAATGCAAATGGCTTGTGTAAAGAAGGTGCAAGATTTGACCTGATTATTTTCAAGTTGATTTTGACAAGCTACAGCTATACATCTATATCTAGAGAGACATAAATCCTCAGACACAATGCTAACAAAGACGTCTAAAGCTATTGCGCTGTGTTCAATTGCTAACTTCATAAACTCTGCTGACCGTGTGATAATGCCGATCGCGATTGTGCCGATGACCGATGAGTTTAACTGGGACATGCACGGACAAGGATGGGTGCTCAGCTCGTTTGCTGTAGGATATATGAGTAGTCAGGTAGGTGTGAATTAAACCAACCCTATCACAATATTGTTTGATGTACACTGACTTTGTTTATTTTAATAAAATAGAAAAAGCAGTAGTATAAACCTGTGCTAAAAACTAGTGAAATGCAGATTGGTCAAATCATTATAGAATTTTATTTTGTGATTATTTGAATAACATTAACTAATCCAATAATTTGAGGTGTCCAGGGCAGTGTGTTTGAATATAAATAGTAAAATAATTCACATGATTATTGAAAGTGCTTTTAAAATTTTGTATTATTATGTATCAATTGTCTCCCCTTGATTAAAATGCTTTTACTTTTTCCATTTTATTTTGAAGGGGTTTTTTAATTAAAAAAACCCAGAAGATATAATTAGTATTGCATACTTTTCTTCATCATTGGTATTTAATATATATGTGTATTGTATTTTCACAGGTGATTGGTGGAAGTGCTGCCAAAAAGTATGGCGGAAAGATAATCATGACAGTGTCTGTGTTGCTGTGGTCAATGTCAACATTCATGGTTCCGTTCTTTGCTCACTCGATCTATGCCTTGTTTCTGTCTCGGGTTGCACTTGGTCTGGGAGAAGGACTTGGTAAGAAATGCTGCTTTAAATAACACCTGATAAAGACCACACTGTTTTCATCAATCACACATTACATATATTAAATATATATTGGAGTGTTAAATGATTAGATTTGTTCTACATGTTGGCTTTTCTAGATGTGTGATATGTGACGTGCTTGAGATGCTATATGTGTTAAGATAGGTTGATTTGTGTTTTTCCCATTCCAACCAGTGCTCCACCACTGGTATATCAAGGCTGTAGTGTGCCATCCTTTTGTGGAAACATCTCTTGCTATTAAATCTTCAAGAGTAGACTATGAGGTGTCAGTAGAATTCTTATATCATTTTCTAATGGGGTGGGATTTAGCTCAGAGATTAGAGTGCTCCCCTGAGTTGCTTGGGGCAAAGGATTGAACCCTATCGGTGGACCCATTCTCTGTTTTTGTTTTTACCATCCCAACCAGTGCTCCACCACTGAGAAAATGCATAGAAAAATTGTTGCAAGTTTTCTCTGAAGACTAACAATAATGTTTGTTTTGTTTAACGACACCACTAGAGCACATTGATTTATTAATCATCAGCTATTGGATGTCAAACAGTTGGTAATTTTGACATATAGTCTAAGAGAGGAAACCCGCTACACTTTGCCATTAGTAGCAAGGGATATTTTATATGCACCACCCCGCAGACACGATAGCACATACCACAGCCTTTGATATACCAGTCGTGGTGCAATGGCTGGAACAAGAAATAGCTGAATGGGCCCACCAATGGGAATCGGTCCCAAACCAACTGCACATCAAGTGAGCGCTTTACCACTGAGCTACGTCCCGCCCCTCTGAAGACTTAACAAATACAATAGTGGAGCATATGTTATAACTGTCATGTTAGGGAATGGGAAAGGGAACTATTTTAACGTGCCCACATCCTTACAGTTTGGGCACGCCCACCATGGATTTGGATTCTGGCATAGTCATGTTAGGTCACTAGTAGCCATAGTTTATAATGTGCTGGGGTGTTGTTTGGGGGGGGGGGGGCCTTCCTTTCCTAATTTCGCTTTGTAAACTTCACTGAATGCCATTAATTACGGGGTGAGACGTAGCCCAGTGGTAAAGCGCTCGCTTGATGCGCGGTCGGTTTGGGGTCAATCCCCATCAGTGGGCCCATTGGACTATTTCTTGCTCCAGCCAGTGCACCACGACTTATACACCAGAGGTTGTGGTATGTGCTATCCTGTCTATTGGATGGTGCATATAAAAGATCCCTTGCTGCTAATTGAAAAGAGTAGCCCATGAAGTGGCGACAGAGGGTTTCTTCCCTCAATATCTGTGGTTCTTAGCCATATGTCCAACGCCATATAACCGTAAATAAAATGTGTTGAGTGTGTCGTTAAATAAACCATTTCCTTCCTTCCTTCCATTAATTACGGTATTGCTTATTATAAATTCTAATGGTTCCATTTAAGGTTTAGTTAAATGTAAAGCTTGGTTAATGAGTTAGTGAATCAATCCATCCATTCATCTGTGTGTTTATCTGTCTGGGTTTTTTATTTTTAGGTTTACCTACTATTTTTCACATCTTTTCCCATGCAATCCCGGGAGAGGAGCGTTCACGTGCATTTGGCTATTTAGTTGCATCTGGATCAATAGGTCAAACAGTGGCTGCTGTGGTGAGTTTTATTTTCCATTTATTCTAGTACAGACACTATTGTTATTCTAATGCAAAACCTAAGATTTATTACAGTATTTAATGCTTACTACATTAATTTTACATTACATGTGTCTTATCTTATTAGAAAAGCCTGTTATGTAATGGTGTAAATGCTTAACCTATCCAGCCATGGCCCCGTTTTACGTAACGATCTTAGCACTTAAGATTGCTTCGTAAAACAGAGTCCTGGATGTTAGAGCCATGTTATTAGTCAAATTAGTTGTTCATGAATTTGGTTAAACATTAACTAAATTGAGATTTGCGTATAGACAAAGATGATGGGTTGTGCTTGGGGGCCTCACCAGCTGATCGTATTAAGTTTATACAAACATCTTTACTTAACTATTTATTTTATTTCTTTGTTTTTGCAAAACAAAATATAAAATCAACTTACATGCAGCATCTCAGGCAAGTGTTTTTTCTATCATGGCTTGTTAAATATTAATATCACTGTTTTAAAAGTAAGTTGATTTCATGAAACTCCTAGACGCCTTGCCCAACTATGTTTTAATTATGATGTCTCTGTTTTAATCTGTTTTGCTCAGGTCTTCATTTTATTTGTTTCTGTTTTAATCTTTCTTGCTCACAATCACATCTGAATTTGATTTTCTCTCACGAAGGTGTGCCCTCATTTGTCATGGCAGTGGATGTTCTATTTGTTTGGTTTCATGGGTTTCGTCTGGGTGTTGGTGTGGTTGGTCATGTATCCGGATACGCTTGGCTCTTTGGATGAGGAATTCGTAGAACCACCCAAGGTGAGTTGTTAGTAGATAGCAGGGATCGAATTGCTGCCGTCCCGATGTGTTGTGTGCTGGTTAATATCTCCAAGGGCTAGGAGATTGTTTTATGCCTTTCGGATCAGCAATTATTTTTTTGTTTATATTCACGCATTAGTTTTAGTTAATCATGGTGTAGTCCTGCAGGTTTTGATTCTGACAGATAGACTTTGTTGCTTGCCGGACCAAAAATCCAGCAGGAATTTTAGCCAGTTTTGACCTCTGAATAGTGCTGTCCTGTCTTGCAAATTTTAGTGCTTTTTACTTGTACATCTTGTACTGCTACTGGCTCTGGGCTTATAAAGCTTTCACGTCTGAACTGAGCTTGAATAAAGTCTTCCCCTTACAAATAGCAATTAGAAGGAAACTAAAGTGTTATGTTTAATGGCATCACTAGGATATATTGATTAATCGATCATACACTATTGGATGTCAGACATTTGGTAATGTTTACTTGCAGTCTTCAGAGGAAAGCCAATACATTTGTTAATTACCTGCACTGGATCTTTTATTTGCACATACTCACATACAGGACAGCACATAACCACTGCATTTGATGTACTAGTCATGGGGCAATCCCAGAAGGTTTGCTGAGAGTGTTAAATCCTATGCACCTTAGGCAACCACTCTACCGACTGAGCCAAATCCTGAACCTATAGTACTTACATGAGAATAAAGCTTTTTGGCTTTCATTTTTACTTTCCCATTTCTTCCTTTTTAGGTGAACAATGTCAATGTCCGGTGGAGTGAATTCCTTTGCCACTGGCCGCTGTGGTCGATATACATAGCACATTTCAGTATGAACTGGTCAAATTACATCATCATGCAGTGGCTTCCGACGTACATGAGGCGCAACCTGGGCGCCAATCAGAGTCATATCATGTTGACAGCTGTGCCTTACGTCATGAACTCGTTAGTCGGAGTAGGTTAGTGGATATGTCCATTACTTACTGAAGCAAGAACAGTATCATGTTTCTTTGTTATTTATTATTGCAGTAACGTGTGTGTTTGTCCATGTGTGTTTTTGTCCATGCATGCATGCATGTCTATATGCATATGAAAGTGCTGTTTTGTTTTGTATTGTCAGCAGGACTAGTAATTCACAAAAGATTTTGTAATTGCAATTTATATATTATAGAGTATAATATACATAATATACAGTGCAGTGCAGTACGAAGTCATTTAAAAACAGTTTAAAAAAACAACTAATCAGAGTAATTAGTTATACTTACTGTCTTCTTGTATCTTAATATTATTGGCAAAACTGGTGTGCATCCTAACATTTGAGATTTAATAACATCTTTGTATTTTGGCTTAGCAGCTCTGGTATTTTATAAATGTAAGTTTAAAATAAAATGTATTTGGTTTGGTTGAATAGTTGAAAAGTAAATCAGTGCGGCAGTAGGCACTGCCATACATATTAAATGCCGTTGAAAGCAAGTAAGTTTTGAGCCCCGACTTTAAAGGCCAAATTTATAAAGCCTGTTTGTGTCTTGTGCACAAGTAACTACATATATTTACAATGCTTAAACACCTGTGTCTCAAAAAACGGGATTCGTAAATTCAGCACCCCAAGTTTTAAAAGTTTTGGTCCTTGTCTTATTTACTTTTTTGTTTGTTTTGTTTTCCAGTGGCAGCTCATTTTGCCGATGCTCTTATAGCTCACAAATGGACAGTACTGTCAGTCAGACGACTCATGACCAGCATTGGTTTACTTGGACCCGGATTATTTATTTTATTCTTCAGTGCTGTAAATAATATACCTTTAGCTGTTTTGTAAGTATTCTAAATAGATGTTTTAAATATTTATTTACGAGCTTTATTCCTGTGATGAATTTGCTTTTAACCAAAACTACACCCTGAAATATTTATAATAAAAGTTCTGGTATGATATTAGAAAAGTAATCCCTAATATAATTATCCCAGATGTTATTAGTTCCTTACTGGTCCAAACGTGTATGGACTACAGATTTCATCACCACTCGTAAGTCCGACATAACTTTTTGGACTTTTTTTTTTTGGCAATGCCTCAAGATATTCGAGCTGAAATTTTGTGTATATCTTTATTATATACTTTGCAAATCAAGTTTTACTCTTATGGTGATTTACCCTTTTTTCACAGAGTTATGGCACTTGAACTTTATTGGGCCCGGTAGGGGACATGTATGGCTTTAGCAGTAGTCTGAGAATGCGGTTTTATTTGTAGTATTTTAAGTTATATGTTACCTGTACTCAGACCTGTCAACCCTCCCGGATTCCGCGGGAGTCTCCCGGTATTTGATCAAATCTCCTTTCACCTGTGCGGGAGACAGTTTCTCCTGTTAAATGACATTTTTGTAAGCATAAAAAAAAAATCAATCCTCTTTTGTCAAAATAACATAAGGGAAGTAACTCTACCTTTTTTTTTCTCATTAGGAAAATGTCGACTACTTTCGGTTTCTGAGAATGTAACAGGCCGAATTGTCCCGACTGTTTAACCTTTGCCGAAGTGAGAATTGTGGGATAGCCTATTTATATTGTTAAAAAAGCACATGGAGTTTATAAAATGACGTGTTATTATAATGTTTGTTGTCATCGTAATGGCTACGAAGCGTGTTGCCGCTAATTCAACAGGCTGTGTATTGACATTCAGTGTTGCATATATAAAATAAAAGAAACTATCCAATTTAGTTCTAATAACACCTCTGAATTGTAAAATGTCTTCCCACTGGATTACATAATGCAACTAAGAATAATGCAACTAAGAATCAGAACTGCCAGACTCCGAGTTGACAGCGATACACATGATGCATGTTAAAATCACATGTCACAGCAAGACAACGAAAAGACCAATTAGCTGTATAAACATACTTGTGTCAGTTAATTTTGTATGTTTGTGCAGTAAAATGTTGGTTATACGGGTACTCTTCAAGAAATTATTTTTGTACAAATTTTGTGTCTGACATTGACATAAAGTTACTCACGGAAATGGGTATAATTCCGGTATATTTCATGCGATGTCCGTAATGAGGTTTCACTTATGATTAATGAAAATACAATGTTTATTGCATCATTATAATGATTTTAAATAAGTACCACGCCACCGTTCCTCATTATAGTAACAACTGAATATTAATTTATAAGATTTATATAAATTTGTCTTTGGTACTTAGGTACACTAACCACAAATAATGTAATGCAACCTGTAACTGTAAGTGTAAGGCTGTAAGTGTAATACCGTAAATGTACTAATTAAATTTTTTATTTCTTGTTCATGTTCTTAACATTTTTGGATAAAATATTATAATTTTTTTAAATATGTATTAAATCATAATAATATTTAAACTTTTTTTTTTTTTTTTTTTTTTTTTTAATGCCAAGATCTAAGGTTAAGAAGTATATATGACATATAGTATTCATATAACTTATTGTAATAATTTTTTTTTTAAATCTTGCGATTTTGGGTTAAATTGTGTGAATTAAAAAAATCTCCTGCTTTTTCAACACACACCTCCTGCTTTCTCTTGACTAAAGGTTGACAGGTCTGCCTGTACTCTTAAGTTGTAGTAGCATAATAATTCTTATCTTTTTTTTCCCCAATGCTTTACTGGTTGATAAAAAACAAATTGATTTGAAAAAAGTCTTAATTTAATTTTTCTACAAATAATTTAAATACTGGTATTATAATACATTGTTTCAAAGCTAAAGGCAAAGTTATTATTTGTTTCTTTTTCCATCTGTTTCAGATTTGTATCCATATCTCTTGGCCTAAGTGCTTGTAATTCATCTGGTCACCTTAGCAACCATGCAGAAGTGGCACCAAACCATGCAGGGATAACATTTGCTATTTCAAACACACTCGTGAGTAGTTTATCTTTCTTGTCACCAGTGTAAGACTTGGATGGTTTATAGCATGACATTGGACTTTAACATTACAGTGGGTCTGTTAAATAATCTTTGTGTGTGTCTCTCTCTCTCTCTCTCTCTCTCTCTCTCTCTCTCTCTCTCTCTCTCTCTCTCTCTCTCTCTCTCTCTCTCGCTCACTTTTTGTGTGTGTGTTTTCGTGGAATTCTATCTCTCTCAAACTCACTCACTCACTCATATTTGTTTTGTTTTGTTTATGTTTTCATGGAATTAATAGATCTGTTCCATCCTAAAAAAGCACAAAGGTTCCTTATATTTTGTAACATACCCAGAATTGTCTTACCATTAATGTATTGTGTTTTATTTTTCAGGCCACAATACCGGGCATTACCTGTGGACCTCTGACGGCAGAACTCGTAACACAGTCTCACGGGCGTTGGTTCCCTGTGTTTTTTATTGCCGCTGGCGTGAACTTTGTAGGTGCCATTATTTACTTGAGTCAGAGTGCGGCTAGTCAGGTCTTATGACGGTCACGGGAACGCTGGCGTTAGTCATTCGCTGTCGGTTCTCCAAGCCAAACTGTACAGGCCAGCTTTTATTTTCAACAAAAATCTCTGTGATGGAAACATACAAAATGCTGACTATATGCACTTGTGTGAGGACAAAACAAATGTGTGGCAAAGCATTTAGTCATAAGCTGTCGTCAGCAAATAGGTTTAGATGTGACAGAAATTGAAACAGCTGAATCTAGAGTGTTTCCAAGAACAAGACAAAAACTATTTCAGCTGAAGTTGTCATTTATATAACATATGGAAGCATGCGTGTTATTGTGTTCTGAAAATAATCACTGCAGATGAGAACTAGAATTAAAAGCAATATTATTGTTTTTAACAGCTAAAACGTGGAACCTTTAAAAGATTTATGGTAAATGCAGCCTGTGTTAAATAGAAGTGGACATGCACAAAACCAGTTCCACAACTTTCAGGCAGTCGAGGAAGATTGGTGTTTGGGGGTGGGGTGGAAGAATCACTGATAAATATGCCTGTGTGTACTTTTCCTACTAGTGTTATAAACCAACTTGACACTATAAAAATTGGTTTTAGACATCCTTCTTAATTAGTCAGATGTCAGTTTAGACCACTGAATATGGATATTTGTGTTGGGCGATCACAATAGACCAGTATTAGTTTGTGTTTTTTTTTTACCCCAGTGGACATTTATAACCGGGGAAATGAACAACAATTTCTCATTGAGACATTATACATTCAGGCCTTTGACAATTGAATATTTGTGTACATGTAATTATTTATGGGTTATGCATTATCCTTTGTAAAATGAGGTTCTAAATTTAATGTGCAAACGAAAAATAAGACAAAATTAGATTTGTGTGAGCAATATGCCATCGAAAGGATCATTCTCACAATTTTTAGAAGCCTGACGTTCGTGTATTGTACAATATTATTGGATGATTTGGCACTTCGAAATCAGTAACTTTATCACTTGTAAATATGACGTCATCACGATTCGGCAAACATATACAATGACTTATAGTTTAAAGATTTGCATTTACACCTCTCAGTTTTTATTGTTAAATTAATAATAAAATTTTATTTTAATACAATTCAGTACATTATTTTAAAAACAATAAATAGAAATTTGGTTTTTGAAAATTATCTGTGATTGTGAATAAGACACAAAAGTTACAGCAATACTCAGAATAGTGCGTAAAGTTGTTTACATTGTTTCTATAGACATGTACATGTATGAATATTGAAAATAAAAAGACATTTTGAGAGAAAAAAAATTCTGAGGTAATTTATAGAATTACAATTTGGTACAAATTATCAGATTTATGTCCCACGTGACATAATTGTCATTTGTCACTTGCTAAGCATGTGGCAATTGAAATAGATTTCAGTCAGGACCTATATTAGATAATAACTGGTCACTTATTTATTATCCTTTATTTATTCTAAATATAGCTATAGTGAAGCTTGTTATAGTGGCCACCTCTGTTAAGTAAATAGTCAAAACAGACCTATTAACAATCAAAATAGACCTATTAATAGTTGAAATAGATCTATTAATAGTCAAAACAGACCTATTAATAGTCAAAACGGACCTATTAATAGTCAAAACGGACCTGTTTTAATCAGCAAGTTAAAGACTCCAGAGTTTGTTTCCCTTGTAAGATGTTTTCTTTAGATGGCTGCTTTACCCAGATTTCACTGTACCGGAATCGGCTAATTCAGTGTGATATTTAATGTGTTGTTTAATTGTACCAGATAATAATCCACCCAGAGTCACATTGTAAGGTCCTGTCTTGCACATGATATTTTTACCAAAATTAAATAATGGTGGAGATGTATAAAATGTTTTTAATAATACTTTAAAATATTTAAGGCATTAAACTCTAACAGTGGAATATGGTTTGTATGATGAGAATGAGTTGTAGCTGTAGTTGTTTCCCAGATCTATCTGGACAGCAGAAGTTACACTTTTATTAATTCACACATTACTGCTACAATACCGCTGCTGTACTATAATGATAAACTTAATTTGTACAGTGTTCAACCTGCCGACTCTAATTACTAAATGAAATGTTCAGATAAACAGAAGATAAAACCAACATTATTTTATTCAACCTGCCGACTCTAATTACTAAATGAAATGTTCAGATAAACAGAAGATAAAACCAACATTATTTTATTTATTTTGATGGGGTTTTTCAGGGCACATGCTTATAAAGCTAGAATCTAGACTAATCTTTAGTGACATTACAGAGATAAATTTGTATGCGCTTCTATGACATTGTTACATACTTGAGTCTAGACTCTAAAAGTTTTAGAAACACAGAACCTGAACTAGGATTGACTTCTATTCAGATTTAGCAGTGACTGATGAACAAAAGTCTTCCAAGTGCAATAATGTATTTGTCAAGTTTCAGGGCTTCAAGATTATGGTAGCCCCACTTCCATGGCTAGTCATATTCAATATTGGGCTAGTAAATTACTACTATTGCCATGCTCAACGGCTAGTAAAAAAAAAGTTGTCAAATGCTGCATTTAAGTCTGTTTTGTACGTATGAATATCCTGGCCCAACCCTCGCCCCTCTCCCAATCTTAGTGTTTTTAAGTTCTATATCCCTCTTTAGGTGACATCTGATTATTACTATTAGTAAAATGTTTTATTAATTTAAAGTAGGCCTAGTTAATTTTTAATTGTGGCTAGTAAACTTTTAAAATCACTGATCCCATGGCTAGTGGATTTTATAAAAATTCTAGAAGCCCTGAGTTTTTCATTCAAAATTATTATATTTAAAGTTGCAGACCCTAAATTCAACCCATGAAAACATTCACCAAGTATTGTTAATCTACAAACCTGTAACACATTTGAATCAAGTTACAATAAAGTGAAACAAGAGTCTGTTACTAAAAAAGTAGTTTAAAGCTCATCTCCGTAATCATTACATTTTTAAAATTTGAAAAATGTATTTTGTGGTATTCACAACAGGATAATCAGAACCGGATAAATGGAAAATGTCTGATTTTAATGATAAAAAATGGCTCTAATGGTGAAAAATATGTTGTGTGTTTAAAATCTAGGGTCTGTCATTTTAAGGCAACATAAAAAGTGTCCTGTAGACCAGAAAAAGCCTGAATTCAAAGTAGTCTCTTTAGAAAAACCTGCATTTTTGTCCTACATTTTACTGTTAGTAACATGATCAAATTGAGAAACAAATTTCTCCACATGAGTGTAGATATGCTCTTATCAATATCCAAGTAATGCTTACTTTCCTAAGCACATAAATGATTGCACATAAATAAAGGTTACTTTTAGTTTGAAACAAAGAATTAATATCTTTATTATTGTGCAGTGTTAGGCCTTAAGGTTAATAAATTCTCTTCCCCCCACACACACACACACACACTAAACAAAAACTTGTACATTTCGTGAATAAAAATATAGTAGTGACTGTCAGTGATATTTCAGATCTTTTCAAAACCACAATTTTGCACACAAAATGTATTGGATTGGGTATGCACTAATTGAAGCGGATATGGGTATTTTTCTTGTCATCCATTTTCTGTCGGAGGAGTCCCATTCATAATTAATTCAATTTCTTCTTTTTCAATGCTGTGGTTTATGGAAATCAAAGGTGCCTTTTTCTCTGTCACATAAGCATACATACATGTATACAA
Organism: Gigantopelta aegis; assembly: GCF_016097555.1. Classification (NCBI taxonomy): domain Eukaryota; kingdom Metazoa; phylum Mollusca; class Gastropoda; order Neomphalida; family Peltospiridae; genus Gigantopelta; species Gigantopelta aegis. Next base: position 91,893,498 of record NC_054704.1, on the reverse strand, counting down.
ACATATCCCCCCCCCCCCCCTTCCCAAAAAAAAGAGAAAAAGATTAAATCAAATCAAAATTTCAGTTATCATTTTATATATTTATTCATTATGTGTACATGAACATTATTCTTTACATTCGCACTGTGAAAGAACTTTGTTATTTATATTTTGTTAATGATTGGTCAAAATTATTGCCAGAGAACAAATTGTAGCTTCATTTGATGGCTATCCCATATTAAAGCATGCCAAAACAATTCCTGAATTTTCCCCCATAAATGTTTTGATAATTTGTAAAGTGATGTGTATGTTTTAAATTCACTCTGGAAATATTTATTTAACTTTTGTCTTAAAGCTGCCATCTCGAGTATATTTTTTAATACTTAAGCATTTAGAATAGATTATTACCTTGTGTTTTCTTGCAGTGCTGTGTCATAGTTTGATTTCTTTTTAGATGTTATTTAAAATCTAGGTTATAATAAATTTTAAAATCTAGGTCATAGTAAGTTTTAGTGAAATTGACACTTTGAAGATGCTCACTTAAGGTATGGATGAGTTTCAGCAGAATTACCGTTTAAGATTTCATGTATACAATAATATTTTACTTAACTTACCCCCTGAATGTTGTCAAACTGTTTGGGGTAGGGCATGGGCGTGGAACTGCTCATCATCAACATGTATAACATTTACAGCACAATCACAGCATTGAAGTATTTGACATAGGCTGTATCACTGAGCTACGTCCCACCCACTTGAGCAATAACAAGTATATAAGATATTACATGCATCGGACGAAAAGCCTCACGATGTTTATGGAATTCAAAGTTTTAGCAGCACCAAGAACTTCATTTGTTTTTTTATTTAAAGCTTGTACTAAAACCCAGCTATGTTTCTAAGATTGTTTTCTTTGTCAATTGTCATTTTCATCTCTTGATGTATACCCTAACATTTCATGTAAAAAACAATCTGAAATTGTAAAAATTGTCAAGGGACATGCAAACACTAAAGTGTTTTGTCATCCTTGTGATCAAGATTCCTGATGGAATATAGAACTTGCTCTCCTCAGAAATATTTTATTTAAAATTATCCTTATTATGGTGGTACTAATTGTTAATAGCAAAAGCTACAGTTATGGTGATGTCACACTATATGAGTGCCTTGTACGAGATTAGCCGATTGCATAGCAACTAATTCATCGTAATGTTATCTTGTCAGTCATAATTGGCTATTTTCATGGCTATTTTTGTACGAGGCACTCCTATCGTGAGTAGACTTCCCAAGCTCTATGCATTTTGTGCATTAAGAGATCAGCTTTGACTTTCATTAAGAAGTCTGATGCACAGAAGTGTTCAGTTCTGTTATCTGTATTAAAATATCTTCTAGCTAATGTCATGAATTGAAAGCTAGAACTTGGCAGAAAAGGATGGTGTTGTCTCACTAATTAGTAACTTGAAGAACACTCTTATCAAAGTCAGTTTCTTGAATGGCAAAGGGTAACTAAATACAATAAATTATTGTTTCATGAATTACACCCTAAAACGTTTTTTGAAAAAAACTAAAACATTTCGACATCTTACAATTTTATTTAAGATATCACCAAGTAATGTGGAGCATTTTTATTGACATAGCTTAGGGTATTTTGCATGTACATTTAACCATAGATTCTAAAATGTCACACTATTAAGAATTTGTTCATCTTGTGATACTTATCACATTGTATATTTGCCCTATACTATCATTATTGTAACACTTCATTCACAGATGGCATTTTGTTACTGATAAACTTCTTGTTTCACGGTTTCCACATATATTTATTCTAAAAATACTCATTCTTAGAAATTATGTAAATAGATATGTCCACATATATATTTAAAAAACCCAAGAACTGATCAAGTATGTTTTGTGGAAGTCATTGCATATTGTGATATTTTCAGCTCTCTATATATACATTAGTAGTTGTCATCTCCACTCATGTCCATTTATGTAAGTTATATGCCTTGCATAGTGTTTGAAATGAAATGTTTATTTTTTGAAACAATTGTGTAATAAAGCATTTTTTATGTAGCAAAATTCTTGTTTATTTTCCATGTGTGTCTCTCTCTCTCTCTCTCTATATATATATATATATATATATATATATTACCCCAGCAGGCACTCACAACAGGGAAAATAAAAATAATAATTTCTGACTGAGAAATTATCATGCATTGGTCTAACGACCAATACTATTGGATGATTTGATTCTTACAAACCAAAGACCTTGTTGGTACTGGCAAACACACACAATGACGTCATGTAGTTTAACGAGTTTGTGTTCACAGCTGTCTCTTTTTGGTGTTAAATTTATAACAAAATGTCATTTTAATGCAATTCATTATGGATTTTGTACCAGAATAAAGAGAACTTTTGTTTTTGAAAATTATCTATGAATGTGTTTAAATTACAAAGTTATAGCAATACTCGGAACAGTGCGTAAAGTGGTTTATATCGTTTCTATACATGTATCTGCATGTGTGTTTAGTGAAAAAATAGATCAGGTAATAAATAGAATAAAAAACTCGGCACCAGTTATCAAATTTATGTCCTTCGTGAAATAATTTTTGTTTGTCACTCGCTAAAGCTCATGACAACTGAAAATTATTTCACTCTGGACATAAATTTGATAATAACTGGCAACTTGTTTATTATCATCTATATATATGTGTATATATATGACACACATATATATATATATATATATATATATATATATATATATATATACAATTTCCACGGGGTGGGTGGAGGAGACGGAGCTATTCTCGCACACAGTTTGTTTTGTTTAACGACACTACCAGAGCACATCGATTTATTAATCATGTTTTATTGGATGTCAAACCTTTAGTAATTTTCAGTGTTGTAGAGGAAACCTAGTTTTTCATTAGTAGCACACAGACTGGGGTAGGCTAGGTAAAAATGTTAGCTATTGAAACAACTATCATTGTATACATTTGTTACAAGATAAATGTGTTCTAAATTATAATATGGGGACCCGTTTTTTGTTCAAGCCAGTTTTGTTTTAACACCACTAGAGCATTTTGATTTATTTTGGATTTAAATAAATTAGTAAATCTGGGGAGAAAACCCACTACAATTTTTCCATTAGTAGCATGGGATCTTTTATATGCACCATCCCATAGACTGGATAATGCATACCATGGCCTTTGATATAGCAGTAGTGGTGCACTGGCTGGAATGAGAAATAGCCCAATGGGTCCGCCAATGGAACGAGAAATCGTCCAATGGGTCCAACAGGGATCGATCCTAGACCGACCGCACATCAAGCAAACACTTTACCACTGGACTAATTCCATGAAATAATAATTTAATGGCACGGTAACAAATAGTACAGGCAGTTATGTAAATTTGCATTTTTTTTTTTGCTCAAGTCAGTAAAATGTATTTCTTTTTATTCTTAAGACTACCCAGAATTAGAAATCCATTGGTAGTACTTTTTTTCAGCCATTTGATCATGGCAGCCATCTTGAATTTCAAAATGGCCATAATTTTTAGATATTTAAAATATATTTTGACTCCCAGTTAACATAGAAACACAATTTTTGTGTCTATTTATATTTTTAAGGTCAATGAACTCACTGATAACATTTTATTTATTCATTTGGGCATGATAGCCATCTTGAAATTCAAAATGGCCACCAATTAAATATTCTTATATATATATATATTTACTCACAGTTGACCCACAACAACAATTTAGGTATCTGTTTACATTTATGAGCTATGTGAATGAAGTTGTGAAAACTAAAATTGTTGTCTGACCGAAGCATCCATCTTGAAATTCAAAATGGCCACCATTTTAATATATTTTTCCATATATCTCAAGTCTCCAATCATTTTTGTCTATATGTAAATTTATGTTGCCATGAATTTATTGATGACATTTTTATAGTCCTCCAATCGTGGAAGCCATCTTGAAATTCAAAATGCCCATCATTTAAATTTATTTTTCATATATCGTAACTTCCGGTTACGGCAGAAGCACAATTATTTTTGTCTGTACATTTTTAGAATCAATGATCTAAAGGGTGACATTTTTATAACCAACCTCCAATCATGGAACCACGTTAAAATTCAAAATGGCAGCCATATGGAGATTTAAAAATGGCCCCCAATTTTATCATTTGGCCAATACTTTTCCTTCTAGTCCACATACATTTTATGTGAAATAATTAAAACATTGCATTACTGATGACTTTCATGTTCTAGATTTTAAAGTAATGAAATAGAGGAACAGACCAATTGTAAACTGTAATTCACAATGACACATTAGCAGGGCTTGTGAAAGCCCAACATGTCCCAATTGCCCAACATGTCCCACTTGGGACATTTTGGGGACATCTTGGGCCGAGACATGCCATATAAAATAAAAGTTTTAACTGCCACATAAAATAAAGATATTAAACCTTACATTGTGATATTTATTTTAACAATTTAAAAGCATGTGGAATTTTTGTAACTGCACATGCATGATTATAGTACGTTTGTTTGAGATGCGAAGTTTCGTAGGGTCGATCCCCTTGTTGGGCCTATATGTTTTTCTTATTCCAACCAGTACACCACTAATGTTTTATCATAGGCTATATATATCTGTGTGTGTGCGTGTGTGTGTGTGTGTGTGTGTATATATATATATATATATATATATATATATATATATATATATATATATATATATGCATGTATATATGTATGTATACATTTATCGTATATTTATGTTTGAATATCTCTATTGTATGCATGTCGGTTTTTGACTTATACACATATATTCAACACATATATTCAATGACGCACTGGTTCAGGGGATATTAAAATCCTTTGTTGCCTTCACACATTTCCTCATGCCGTTACCCGCAATTGGTAGATCAGAACGTTAAGCACTCCGCCAACTCCCTTTTCCTGTGTGTGCGTGCGTGCGTGCGTGTGTGTGTCACCAAAATGAATGGTTAAACATGCTATAACGGTCACAAAATATACTGACCACTACATTTTTTTTTTAAATTTGCATCTTATATCCGTGTGATGTTGTTTGTCAGTCATTTCCAAGGCGACCTGTTATTGGGTGAAGTAAGAATAGCATCAGTGTGTGATGGCTGCTTATCAGACAAGCAGTTTGCGGCAGTCTGCCTCGATGTTTGTTCAGATATAACACAGTTGAAAACTGGTCCTTTTGTTAATAAATAATGATTTCTTTTCTGCAGTTTCATGGACTAATTTAATAGCTAACAGAATCCAGCAGTGCAAGACAATAACAAATAAATGACTTTTTCAAAAGGTGAATAAGAGTGACTTTCAATAAAATGTGTTCAATTTATATTTTGAATAACATTTTTTATATAATAAAATTATTCATGAGTTTTTTTCCTTTCTCTCATTTATATATACTTTTTCATATTTCAGTGACGAACTTTCGTAGAATTATTCATTGCTCTTTAGTAGTAGTATAAAATTTTATAGTAAACTCTTTCATATGTGTTTTTATTTACTTGTGTACAACAGCCGTTACCTAATATACGAACCTAATAATTATGATATCCGTTAGCTTAACCACTAGGCAACTAGTCACGTTATTTATTTATTTTTAGTCAAGGTGCTAAAAATGATAATATGCATGCTGTTCCACACCCCCTTCCCCATCTTCCACGCCTCATACATTTTTATACACAAAGCACGTTTTCTCGCATATTTTGTATATCTGCAGCCAGTAGGGGCGGGAAGTACCCCAGTGGTAAAGCGCTCGTTTGATGCGCGGTCGGTCTGTTATCGATCCCCATCGGTGGGCCCGTTGGGCCATCTCTCGTCCCAACCAGTGCACCTGGTATGTGCTATCCTGTCTGTGCGATGGTGCATATAAAATATTTCTTGCTGCATTAGGAAAAATGTTGCGATTTCCTCTGATGTCTACGTGTCAGAATTCCCAAATGTTTGACATCCAATAGCCGATGATTGGTTATTATATGTGATCTAGTAGTGTCGTTAAACAAAACAAGCTTCTGCAGCCAGTATGGAGGTTGTACTATACCAAATAATATCCCATAGGCGACAAGGTTCACGTGTGTGTTTAAAAACACTGTATGCAATATATGCACCAAACTATGACCCATAGATTCCACTTTTTTCAGTTACTACAACCCCTCCCTCAAAGTATTAACTGAAGAAAGTTGACCCTCTTATTGCTCTATACAAAACTTCGGTGCACCTCGAACTTTGACCCAGCCGGATGTTATTTTGTTTAGTACTACCTGAAATTCAGCAGATACAGTATGTCAATTGTGCCTAATTACAAGTGTAAACTGGTTAAAGCCGCTGACTGACTATTATTTTAGACAGTGTAAAATAGTTTTCTCTAGAACATGTTTTTTGTTTTTTTTGTTTGCTTGTTGTTTTTTGTGTGGTTTTTGTTGTTGTTATTATTGTTTGTTTCTTTTTTGAGGGGTAGGGGTGGGGGTTATTTTCTTTTTGCATTTAAGGTACACATCGTTCAATCTAATTAAAATTAGCTCCACTATTACATGTGGATCTAACAGCAGCCAGTGGAGCTCATGTCCACCAATCAAAACCTTACTTGCAGAATCATGCCAGTGATTTACAAATTTGAAAACATTCCGAATTATCCCGAGGGTATACGACAGTTTCGTGTGAATTACGAATGCCTTAAAACATGTTTTATTTTATAAAATAAATAATTTGTAATGTAAAACTGAAGACCGATTTAGTTTCTAGTTTTTTTTAATAAATAACTAATTTGTAATGTAAAATTGAAGACTGATAACCCATCCCGTACGTATTGGTATGGTTCGCTGTACTGCGGCCACTAAAATAGACTCGCCCGATATTTTTACAATTTGTATGCTCCCAAATAACGTTATAAAAGGCGAAGTGTGATTGGTTAATATTTAAATTATTATTTACAGACGAAATGTTACTTGTACACTGGAGACTACGCAGTGTTGTTAGCAATCTGATTAAAATTAGTCCTACTGGACTAAATAAGGCATTCGTAATTCACATGAAACATATCTATACCCTCGGGATAATTCGGAATGTTTTCAAATTATTTTCAAATCACCAGTTGGCATGATTCTGCAAGTAAGGTTTTGATTGGTGGACATGAGCCCCAACTGGCTGCTGTTAGATCCACATGTAATAGTGGAGCTAATTTTAATTAGATTGCACATCGCTTATAGCATTTTGTTTCAGTTATAAATTGTTCTGGTAGCCATGGTCATAGGAAACTAGGATCAGCGGCTTTAAAGCAAACGTATCTCGGTTAAGTACAAACAAAACAGAACGGAGTGAAAATAGTAGTTTTAATAACTCTTCAATTCACACTCAAAACATGCATATTGTTAGCTTCCTCTACCCGCTGCACGGACAAGCCGTCCGACACCAACTGGCGTGGGCACATTTCTCAGAATAAGAACATTTATATACATTCTGGGCAATGGCAAAGAATCAACGACCGATCTGAAGAACATACTAACACTATGTAAATAGAACCTACTACTGGGATCGTTGTCCAAGCAGATATAAATTATAATTCTCTGCACTTCTCGTAGAAGGTATTCTGTGGTTAGTACTTCAGGAGGGTTCTCATCGGGTGGCGAGTTAGATCTGTTGGGTTGGAAATCAATTTCTTCGTCAGATGATACAACATCGAGGTTCTCATCGGGTGGCAAGTTAGATCTGTTGGGTTGGAAATCAACTTCTTCATCAGATGATACAACACCGAGTTCTCATCGGGTGGATAGATCTGTTGGGTTGAAAATCACATCGATACAACACCGGTTCTCATCGGGTGGCAAGTTAGATCTGTTGGGTTGGAAATCAATTTCTTCATCAGATGATACAACACCGAGGTTCTCATCGGGTGGCAAGTTAGTCAATTTATATTTTGAATAACATTTTTTATATAATAAAATTATTCATGAGTTTTTTTCCTTTCTCTCATTTATATATACTTTTTTCATATTTCAGTGACGAACTTTCGTAGAATTATTCATTGCTCTTTAGTAGTAGTATAAAATTTTATAGTAAACTCTTTCATATGTGTTTTTATTTACTTGTGTACAACAGCCGTTACCTAATATACGAACCTAATAATTATGATATCCGTTAGCTTAACCACTAGGCAACTAGTCACGTTATTTATTTATTTTTAGTCAAGGTGCTAAAAATGATAATATGCATGCTGTTCCACACCCCTTCCCCATCTTCCACGCCTCATACATTTTTATACACAAAGCACTTTTTCTCGCATATTTTGTATATCTGCAGCCAGTAGGGCGTACCCCAGTGGTAAAGCGCTCGTTTGATGCGCGGTCGGTCTGTTATCGATCCCCATCGGTGGGCCCGTTGGGCCATCTCTCGTCCCAACCAGTGCACCTGGTATGTGCTATCCTGTCTGTGCGATGGTGCATATAAAATATTTCTTGCTGCATTTGGAAAAATGTTGCGATTTCCTCTGATGTCTACGTGTCAGAATTCCCAAATGTTTGACATCCAATAGCCGATGATTGGTTATTATATGTGATCTAGTAGTGTCGTTAAACAAAACAAGCTTCTGCAGCCAGTATGGAGGTTGTACTATACCAAATAATATCCCATAGGCGACAAGGTTCACGTGTGTGTTTAAAAACACTGTATGCAATATATGCACCAAACTATGACCCATAGATTCCACTTTTTTCAGTTACTACAACCCCTCCCTCAAAGTATTAACTGAAGAAAGTTGACCCTCTTATTGCTCTATACAAAACTTCGGTGCACCTCGAACTTTGACCCAGCCGGATGTTATTTTGTTTAGTACTACCTGAAATTCAGCAGATACAGTATGTCAATTGTGCCTAATTACAAGTGTAAACTGGTTAAAGCCGCTGACTGACTATTATTTTAGACAGTGTAAAATAGTTTTCTCTAGAACATGTTTTTTGTTTTTTTGTTTGCTTGTTGTTTTTTGTGTGGTTTTTGTTGTTGTTATTATTGTTTGTTTCTTTTTTGAGGGGTAGGGGTGGGGGTTATTTTCTTTTTGCATTTAAGGTACACATCGTTCAATCTAATTAAAATTAGCTCCACTATTACATGTGGATCTAACAGCAGCCAGTGGAGCTCATGTCCACCAATCAAAACCTTACTTGCAGAATCATGCCAGTGATTTAAAAATAATTTGAAAACATTCCGAATTATCCCGAGGGTATACGACAGTTTCGTGTGAATTACGAATGCCTTAAAACATGTTTTATTTTATAAAATAAATAATTTGTAATGTAAAACTGAAGACCGATTTAGTTTCTAGTTTTTTTTAATAAATAACTAATTTGTAATGTAAAATTGAAGACTGATAACCCATCCCGTACGTATTGGTATGGTTCGCTGTACTGCGGCCACTAAAATAGACTCGCCCGATATTTTTACAATTTGTATGCTCCCAAATAACGTTATAAAAGGCGAAGTGTGATTGGTTAATATTTAAATTATTATTTACAGACGAAATGTTACTTGTACACTGGAGACTACGCAGTGTTGTTAGCAATCTGATTAAAATTAGTCCTACTGGACTAAATAAGGCATTCGTAATTCACATGAAACATATCTATACCCTCGGGATAATTCGGAATGTTTTCAAATTATTTTCAAATCACCAGTTGGCATGATTCTGCAAGTAAGGTTTTGATTGGTGGACATGAGCCCCAACTGGCTGCTGTTAGATCCACATGTAATAGTGGAGCTAATTTTAATTAGATTGCACATCGCTTATAGCATTTTGTTTCAGTTGTAAATTGTTCTGGTAGCCATGGTCATAGGAAACTAGGATCAGCGGCTTTAAAGCAAACGTATCTCGGTTAAGTACAAACAAAACAGAACGGAGTGAAAATAGTAGTTTAATAACTCTTCAATTCACACTCAAAACATGCATATTGTTAGCTTCCTCTACCCGCTGCACGGACAAGCCGTCCGACACCAACTGGCGTGGGCACATTTCTCAGAATAAGAACATTTATATACATTCTGGGCAATGGCAAAGAATCAACGACCGATCTGAAGAACATACTAACACTATGTAAATAGAACCTACTACTGGGATCGTTGTCCAAGCAGATATAAATTATAATTCTCTGCACTTTTCGTAGAAGGTATTCTGTGGTTAGTACTTCAGGAGGGTTCTCATCGGGTGGCGAGTTAGATCTGTTGGGTTGGAAATCAATTTCTTCGTCAGATGATACAACATCGAGGTTCTCATCGGGTGGCAAGTTAGATCTGTTGGGTTGGAAATCAACTTCTTCATCAGATGATACAACACCGAGGTTCTCATCGGGTGGCAAGTTAGATCTGTTGGGTTGAAAATCAATTTCTTCATCAGATGATACAACACCGAGGTTCTCATCGGGTGGCAAGTTAGATCTGATGGGTTGGAAATCAATTTCTTCATCAGATGATACAACACCGAGGTTCTCATCGGGTGGCAAGTTAGATCTGTTGGGTTGGAAATCAACTTCTTCATCAGATGATACAACACCGAGGTTCTCATCGGGGGGTAAGTTAGATTCGTAGGGAGGAACATCAACGTCATCAGATTCACCAGATCGGACTTTTATCGTGGAGATTAGATGCACTAGAACGTCACGTTTAACAGCCACACTGACGTAGTGTTCTCCTTCATTTTATGGAAAATAGCCCAAGGTTAACAGAAATATGCCAACGTTATATGTCCTTGTCGGAGAAACAAGTTCTGTGTGTGCGAGGCCTCGTGCAGAAATGACGAGAAACTGTACGTTTAGCTCTTTTGACAATGCTATCAGTGTGCAATGATCGCTGTATGTGCTGTCTTGTTGCATTTGTGTCAAGTACGTGTGTATGTCTCCTTCAATGAATGGGCTGTACTCCTTGGAAAATGTAGTTATATGTTTCACTGCCTCACGGAGGAGTATTTCAGCTGACCTATGAATGGAGAAGAGCAATAGCTGATGCGCAACTGATGAAAATTGACAGGAGCCTGGTTGGTCTTGAGGATCGTAGAGGACCTGAACTCCACCGTTGCTGAATATATCAATATCATTCAAACGGTCGTTGTCAGTCATAGGAATTAGATATGTTTGACGGTGGACCAGCTGTTTTTCCAACGTATTATTGTGCATAGCTGTTAAACGTTTTCGTCGTTTCTCCTTTTTAGCAGTTATGCTTGTTATGTCACTGACTTTGATCCACTCCGAGACAACTTCTCTATCTGGTGTTGTAAATTTTACAAATACAGACCATTCTGAGTGTTTCGTTTCACAACAACTCAACACATACCATCTGTGCGGTGCATATCTCTTGGTGCCTGTTGGTGGATGCCTGACAAGGACCCGCTCTCCCTCCTTATAAACCGATAACCGGGTATTTCCGGAACACCATTTTATCATCCTATTTGAGCATCGACTAGAAGCTTCTTTCACTTTTTTCACAATTCGACGACAATTTCGGCTCGTGTATACCTGAATTGGACACATATATCCAATGACTTCTTTTGGTAATCTGTTGATGGCTTCCTGTATTTTGTGCAGATCCTTAGCCCAATTGAAGCCTTGTTTCTTAGAAGAGCAATATTTGATTTTGGACCTCACACCTCTGTGGCTCACTTCACATTTTCCTTGTGACTGTGGATGGTATGGGCGGCTTCTAATCACTTTTATGCCTCTTTTGTCAAGTATCTTGGCGACTTCACCTTTAAATTCTGTGCCCTGGTCGCACTGTATTATCGTTGGCTGGCCATGTTCAGCGAAGTCTTCACCTTTAAATTCTGTGCCCTGGTCGCACTGTATTATCGTTGGCTGGCCATGTTCAGCGAAGACTTCACCTTTAAATTCTGTGCCCTGGTCGCACTGTATTATCGTTGGCTGGCCATATTCAGTGAAGACTTCACCTTTAAATTCTGTGCCCTGGTCGCACTGTATTATCGTTGGCTGGCCATGTTCAGCGAAGACTTTTTCAAATTCTCTGGCAAGGCCGGAACTTTTCTTTCGTTTCAGCGGTCTCAAGATTAAAAATCTTGAAAAAACATCCAATACCGAAACAATGTATTTGTATTCTTTCCCTTCATATATGGCTTTATCTTTCATCTTATTAATTAGGTCGACTTGCCACCTTTCGCCGACACGTGAAGCTGTAACTGGTACCGGGATTGCTTCATTGCAAAATTTAGCGTACATATGTTGGTATTTTGTGGATTTCTGTAACACACCTCCAACTTTCCGCCGGCTAACACCTATGTGTCTGTGTTTGAGCTGATGTCGTATTGGACTAGATCCACTACCATGGTTTTCTTCGAATTGTTTCATTACTAATTTTCGAACACAGTCCTTTTTCACCACTTCTTTTTGCTTGTAAAACAGCTTCCCGTTGTTGACTGAACATTTTGATCTGTTTCTGTTGTACTGTTTTATTGCGTTCATCTGTAGGTCTGTTCTAGATCTCTCTTTCAAAGCAACATTGAACGATTGTATCGTACTTTTCTTTTGAAAACGACAACAACCATGTGCGTTGCCGTTTCGGTCTCCTTGACTTATCATCCATCACTTTTAATGTTGCTGATCTCCAGTTTAGCCTGCAAGGAGACAAATAATAATAATAATAATATCAAGAATAACAACAATTGGATCCCGTCGGGAGTTTGAAAGAGAACACACATATCGGTGAATGTGTAACGTGTATTGCTCCATTATAATTGTGAAATTTGAGAAATGAATGGATTAATAGTTTGTTTTGAACCAACTACTGATGGTACTATATCCATTAGTGAAGGAAAGAAAGAAAGAAGTGTTTTATTTAACGAACGACTCAACACATTTTATTTACGGTTATATGGTTAAGGACCACACAGATTTTGAGAGGAAACCCTCTGTCGCCACTACATGGGCTACTCTTCCGATTAGCAGCAAGGGATCTTTTATTTGCGCTTCCCACAGGCAGGATAGCACAAACCATGGCCTTTGATGAACCAGTTATGGATCACTGGTCGGTGCAAGTGGTTTACACCTACCCACTGAGCCTTGCGGAGCACTCACTCAGAGTTTGGAGTCGGTATTTGGATTAAAAATCTCATGCCTCGACTGGGATCCGAACCCAGTACCTACCAGCCTGTAGACTGATGGCCTGCCACGACACCGGTCCATTAGTGAAGGTACCGTCTAATAAAGTCATTGGGTTTTGTTATTAGAAAGGAAACATCTTTCTAGCATGGGAAACAGGGTAACAATTTTATGTTGGCAGAAAAACAGTTTATGTATGTGTAATAGCAGTATGTTTACCGTCATCCAAACTTGTTCCAGTACGGAGGTCCGATGGTATTACATGTCTTGGTGTCCAAGATATAGTCCGGACAAGAAAACAACAACAGACGGACGGGGCGGGACGTAGCCGGGTACTAAAAATCATGTCTGATGCGCTTTCGGTCTAGGATCGATCCCCGTCGGTTGGCTCATTGGGCTAATTTTAATTTCAGCCAGTGCACCACAACTGGTATATCAAAGGCAGTGGTATGTGATATCCTGTCTGTGGGATGGTGCATATAAAAGATCCCTTGCTACAAAAGGAAAAACTGTAGCGGGTTTCCTCTCTATAAAACTATATGTCAGAATTACCAAATGTTTGACGTGCAATAGCCGATGATCAATAAATTTGTCTGCTGTAGTGGGGTCGTTAAACGACAACAACAAAGTCCTTTCAATGGTATATCAATGTTGTACCACCACCGTGGAGGGGTTATGCCTAATTATATATGATTAAGATTATAACTGCTCGTACTACATACCTCAATGAGAGCTACCACTCCCGCTCTCCATCACTTCCATGGGACTAGTTCAATGGTATATCAATGTTGTACCACCACCGTGGAGGGGTTATGCCTAATTATATATGATTAAGATTATAACTGCTCGTACTACATACCTCAATGAGAGCTATCACTCCCGCTCTCCATCACTTCCATGGGACTAGTTCAATGGTATATCAATGTTCTACCACCACCGTGGAGGTGTTATGCCTAATTATATATGATTAAGATTATAACTGCTCGTACTACATACCTCAATGAGAGCTACCACTCCCGCTCTCCATCACTTCCATGGGACTAGTTCAATGGTATATCAATGTTCTACCACCACCGTGGAGGTGTTATGCCTAATTATATATGATTAAGATTATAACTGCTCGTACTACATACCTCAATGAGAGCTACCACTCCCGCTCTCTTCCATGGGACTAGTTCAATGGTATATCAATGTTGTACCACCACCGTGGAGGTGTTATGCCTAATTATATATGATTAAGATTATAACTGCTCGTACTACATACCTCAATGAGAGCTACCACTCCCGCTCTCCATCACTTCCATGGGACTAGTTCCAATGGTATATCAATGTTGTACCACCACCGTGGAGGTGTTATGCCTAATTATATATGATTAAGATTATAACTGCTCGTACTACATACCTCAATGAGAGCTACCACTCCCGCTCTCCATCACTTCCATGGGACTAGTTCAATGGTATATCAATGTTCTACCACCACCGTGGAGGTGTTATGCCTAATTATATATGATTAAGATTATAACTGCTCGTACTACATACCTCAATGAGAGCTACCACTCCCGCTCTCCATCACTTCCATGGGACTAGTTCAATGGTATATCAATGTTGTACCACCACCGTGGAGGTGTTATGCCTAATTATATATGATTAAGATTATAACTGCTCGTACTACATACCTCAATGAGAGCTACCACTCCCGCTCTCCATCACTTCCATGGGACTAGTTCAATGGTATATCAATGTTGTACCACCACCGTGGAGGTGTTATGCCTAATTATATATGATTAAGATTATAACTGCTCGTACTACATACCTCAATGAGAGCTACCACTCCCGCTCTCCATCACTTCCATGGGACTAGTTCAATGGTATATCAATGTTGTACCACCACCGTGGAGGTGTTATGCCTAATTATATATGATTAAGATTATAACTGCTCGTACTACATACCTCAATGAGAGCTACCACTCCCGCTCTCCATCACTTCCATGGGACTAGTTCAATGGTATATCAATGTTGTACCACCACCGTGGAGGTGTTATGCCTAATTATATATGATTAAGATTATAACTGCTCGTACTACATACCTCAATGAGAGCTATCACTCCCGCTCTCCATCACTTCCATGGGACTAGTTCAATGGTATATCAATGTTGTACCACCACCGTGGAGGGGTTATGCCTAATTATATATGATTAAGATTATAACTGCTCGTACTACATACCTCAATGAGAGCTACCACTCCCGCTCTCCATCACTTCCATGGGACTAGTTCAATGGTATATCAATGTTGTACCACCACCGTGGAGGTGTTATGCCTAATTATATATGATTAAGATTATAACTGCTCGTACTACATACCTCAATGAGAGCTATCACTCCCGCTCTCCATCACTTCCATGGGACTAGTTCAATGGTATATCAATGTTGTACCACCACCGTGGAGGGGTTATGCCTAATTATATATGATTAAGATTATAACTGCTCGTACTACATACCTCAATGAGAGCTACCACTCCCGCTCTCCATCACTTCCATGGGAATAGTTCAATGGTATATCAATGTTCTACCACCACCGTGGAGGGGTTATGCCTAATTATATATGATTAAGATTATAACTGCTCGTACTACATACCTCAATGAGAGCTACCACTCCCGCTCTCCATCACTTCCATGGGACTAGTTCAATGGTATATCAATGTTGTACCACCACCGTGGAGGGGTTATGCCTAATTATATATGATTA
The DNA here is from genome assembly GCF_016097555.1 of Gigantopelta aegis. Taxonomy (NCBI): domain Eukaryota; kingdom Metazoa; phylum Mollusca; class Gastropoda; order Neomphalida; family Peltospiridae; genus Gigantopelta; species Gigantopelta aegis. The sequence continues at coordinate 91,877,649 of NC_054704.1, read as the reverse complement.
AGATTATAACTGCTCGTACTACATACCTCAATGAGAGCTACCACTCCCGCTCTCTTCCATGGGACTAGTTCAAGGAGAGTACCTACCAGCCTTATGTCACCGAGGCCGTTATAGTCGGTACCTGCATTCAGACATTTTCCAAGTCACACCTGGGTCGGATGTAACATGCCTTTAATATAGTGATGACTTCGAATGTAGGCCCTACGCCAGGTATTGGTAATTTTGCGTATAGTCTTAGAGAAGAAACCTACTACATATTTCCACTAGTAGCAAAGGATTTTTATATGCACTATCCCACAAACAAGATAGCACAAACCACAGGCTTTGATATACCAGTCGTCGTGGTGCACTGGCTGGAACTATAAACGGGCCCACCGAAGGAGGTCGATCGGGTAACATGAGCTTAAATTCGGAAGAATTATATCGGGAAATCATAGTACACAACTATTTTTGTAATTAATTATAACTGGGGTGTTCTGGGGATGGGCGGCATTATATATTATGGAATTAAAGGCACTGACATATACACGTATGTAAATTTTCTGAAAAACATCCTTTTTGGTTTCTCTTTTCTTAAAAAGTAATATTGTTTTACGAACAACTGTCTTAACTTTCAAGCCATTGTGTGTCCATATAAATTTACTATGCATCTGTATTGTCATTCGAATAATATGTATTATTATGCTGCATAAATAAGTGTAATGTGCATATCTGAGTTTTTTTGTTTTGTTATACTTCTTAAACAAATTTGGAACAAAACAAAAATATAGTGTATATTTACTTCTTTACTATTACTGTCACGGAAAATTCATGTACAAATTAATTGATGTATTATTGTATTAAGGTTTAAAAGTTGAGTGTTTCCAAGAACCAAAGAAAAAAGTCTGCCGAACCCATTTTTTCCTCTTTTTTTTTTTAAATTTTAAAAATTAATATATAGGTGAAAAGAGTAAAAATGTAGTTAAAGATAATTTTAAACGCCAACCGATCGTACCTAATTGTTGTTTTTTCATAACGTTCCTGACAACGCACATTTTTTAAAACCCTAACATATAATACTGTTAAAGACGGATACACTAGTTTCAGCCCGTGAAAATGTACACTAAGTTTAGTTAATATACAATCATGCAAAACATCTGGATAAGGTTATAAGAGAGAGAAGCTATTTAGCGTGTGATGTTTAAACAGGTAAATACCATCAAAAACAAACAAGACCTTGTCTCGATAACCATTATTTCTAAGACGAACTTGCATTTGTAGAATTGTATATTTTTAAAAATGCATTTCAGGGTATTATAAAAATCTGGTTGACCAGAACCACTTCAGGTGTACGAAAATAAATATTCTAAATAATTTTTAAAATGTTAAAAATGACGTTAAAAGTAAAACAAAAAAGTCAGATTGTTTAAAAACTAGGGTTTGTCACTTTAAAACAAACTTAATACAAATATGAGCAATCTACAGAACAATATTCGATAATACTTATAAAAATTGTAAATAAAAATAGAGAATAATAGTATACTGTACCTTTTCCTAGCTGTTGACACTGCTGATCTCCAGTCTCGGAATGACCAATCTTTTCTCAACACTAAATTAAGTAAAAACATAACTCAGCAATGGCCTTCCAGTTGGTCCGATCCACGGCAATCTTCAAAAGCTGTACGTTTGATGCAACCGACAAAAGAATAGTAAAATGTCCAGGGGTGTGTATGTAGTGGAAGTGGGGGTAACACTTGTTTCATAGTGCAGCCTTGGCACCAGGGGGGAGGTATATATTTAATTAACTTAAAAAGACAACCAAACAATCAAATTCACCGACTAGGTTATATACTTTGGAAGTTAAAGAAAAACCTGGACTCACTCACTCTCTCTTTCTCTCTCTCTCTCTCTCTCTCTCTCTCTCTCTCTCTCTCCCTCCCTCCCTCCCTCCCTCTCTCTCTCTCTCTCTCTCTCTCTCTCTCTCTCTCTCTCTCTCTCTCTCTCTCTCTCTCTCTCTCTCAATTCTCCGACACTCAAAACATATATTCGGACATCAAAATCTACTTCTTACGATAAGCAGAAGATAAGAAACAGGTTTCATTAATTTTGGCGGCCATCTTGAATTTCATTAAAAGTTGTTATGTTATACTAATCTAGTGTATAGAATTCAATTATCTGACCCTCAAGACATATATTCAGAGATCAAAATCAACTTCATTACTAAAGCAGTTCTAAGCTGAAAGCGTTATATTTGAGTAATTTTGGCGGCCACCTTGGATTTTGCCACCTGTCGGAGTTAGTCCACATTTTTGAGAGGGTCACCCCCTCTAATTTTATTAAGAAGGCATTGAAGTTGTGAAAAACACCTCCAAACCTTGGTCCCCGTGAATTGGTCACGGAATCCTATTATTTTGCCTCTACTATATATGTTTCTACTTCAACACACTATTCATCAGTTGGGACATCTTGGGCTTTCACAGGGCTCACCCATTTAGTATCTGGCTAATTAAATGTTGTTTAAATTAGCCACTATTTAATAATTTTTAAAGAAATATCCTACATACACGTATCTGAAAATTGAGTAAAATTAATTATTTTCCATTGTGACCCCTGATTAGGTATCTACTTCGTCTGTAATGGCATGTGTATTGCATCAACCATCACTACTTGTAGAGTTCTGTACATTGCAGGTTGTATTCCTTACAGGTTCATCTACCTGAACAATTACTGATACCACAGTTGCATCTGATCAGTTTATCACAGCCTCTGGTGCAGCTTGCACCTTCAACCACATTTACAAATATATTCTCCTTGATCCAACCATGGGTTTAGATCACTGGATGTAGCATGGAATCCTAATCTAGGATAATTTTGCTTGGAGATATGCTTTGGGTATGCTGTTATTAGATATTTGGCAGTGTTTCCAAACTTTGGTTTGGTGATGGTGTCTTGAAATTCTATCCTCTCAGAATAGCAGCATCAATTGTACAAATGACCCTTGAGCTTAGTACCATGGAGTACTGACCTCTTTGTATGATTCATCAGTAATTCCAAGCTCGCTAAGAGTTTCAGATATAGCCAGTGGAGCTTTCCCGAATACATTCAATAACATTTGTTTGCATATACCATCAATTTGTCCTGTTGTGTCACATCCATTTAATATATGCAACCCTGGTAGTTGATTTTCTTTCTGAACCCAGTTCATCATCAGTTAGTTGCATGTTGATCTGGTTGCGACTTAACCATAATTATTGGGATCAGTGTGCGTGATCTTCTCAGGATAAGAACTAAGTCTGTGTCTGGTGCAGAAATTCACTTCTAATCTGCCATGTATGTTGTCAGTGAACAGAAGCATTTCCTGCATGCTTTGATTTATTATTAGATGGTTACATTGGTGTAAGATTTATTTTTTAACACAATAATATTTATGAAAGATATTTCCACTAAGCAGGCTACAGATTTTCGAAGCTATCTGAGAGCTACGATATCGAAAACTATTGCAGGCCATGATGTGACAATGACACATGCGAAAACCTACTCCTATCAATGACATCAGTTAGATCTACAAATGATCATCTGATAATACATCTGGCATATAACGTTATTTACTGATGTAAAACGCTAGTTAGTCACAAACACAACAAAATATGTACTAAAATACCATCCTACCACAGGTGTCAGTACACAGGAAGAAGCAGACATGCTCATGTGTCCTCTTACTCGTGAAGTAATCAGGCCAGGCAATGCAGTGGATTTTTACATCAAAGACACAGACTGTTGGGCTTTTATCACCATTAGGTTACACAAATAATTATATGTAAATCACAACCATATCAACCTGCAAACACTGTATAATGAACTGTATCCAGATGTTCATGCTTTAACTGAATATGACACAACAGGACAACTGGTGTAGGTGGACATCAATAAAGAGAATTCAATGTATTCACGAAAGCTCCACATATAAGTAACACCAAAGTCAGGTTGGAATCAGTGATGAACCATACCATAAAAAGTTGAAGATTTTACTGCATGAAACCAAGCACAAGGGTCATTTCTACAACTGATGCAGCTACTCCAAGATGAAAGAAGCTCAAGAAACCATCACCAAACTAAAGTGTAGAAACACTGCCACCTACCTATGGGGTATGAAAACAGCATACCCAAAGAGCACATTTCTGAGCTCAAGATGCCATGCTACATCTGGACATTCTTGATCCATGAAAACCTGGTTGGGTCAAGGGGGTTGGTATATGTGTGACTGCTGTTAGAAGTGCAAACTACGTCAGAAGCTGTGGTAGAACTGATCAGATGCAATTGTGGTGTCAGCAAGTGTTCAGATAGATGTACTGCAATTTAATGTCAGCGACACAACCTTCAATGTACAGAGCGTTGCAAGCGTGAAACCAACGAGGACTGCTGCAATATGCATACTATTACAGATGAAGTAGATGCCTAATATGCCATTATGAATTATAATTTACAGTTGGCATGTTCCTTCATTTCATTAGTTTGTCATTAGCATTGCAATATTATAATTATTTGACCTAAAAATATACTAATGAACACAAAAGTTGTATTTGTATACTAGGCGAAAAAGTATTTGCCAAATGATTACATTGGTGGCCATTTTCAATTTCCATATGGCTGCCATTTTGAAGTTTAAGATGTTTGCCATAATTGGATGACTATAAATCTAAAGAAATAGATTCACTGACCACTGAAATATACATCTAGACAACAAAATTGTGCTTCTCCATTAACCATGAGTTGAGATATAAGACAAATGTATTAAAATGGTGGCCATATTGAATTTCAAGATTGTTTTCATGATTCAGTGAATACATAAATGAAAACCATCCAATGCATGGAATACAGAAATGTACATGGACAAAAAAAATTATGCTTCCACATTAATCGGGAGTTGAAATAAAAAATTTTTTATTAGAGTGGTAGCCATTTTGAATTTCAAAATGGCTGCCAAGATCAGACAACAATTTTCCTTTTTACAAAATAATCATCTGAACTCCTAGATGTAAACTGACACCAAAATTATTTTCTGTTTAATGGGAGTAAAGATAGAGAAAAAATATAATGGAATGACGTCCATTTTGAATTTCAAGATGGTTGCCATGTGAGATGAATAATACAGAAATTATTTTAATTCACCAACATGTTTAAATAGAACCCAAAAATATGTTTCTATGTTAAAGGGGAGTGGAGATGTATAAAGAAATTATATGAAAATACGGCCATTTTGAATTTCAAGATGGCTGCCATAACAGTGGTCAGAAAAAATGCAACCAATGGATTTCTAGTTCAGGTAGGTCATGGGAACATATGACCAAAATTTTATTAACTTGAGCAAAAAAAGAAGAAGCAAACTTCAAAAAATGAACACAACTCCCTAGACTAAAACACTGAAATGAACACTTCACTACTGAATTATTTTGAACCAGGGGCGGGACGTAGCCCAGTTGTAAAGTGTCTGCTCAATGCACAGTAGGTCTGGGATCGATACCCGTTGCTGGGCCCATCGGACTATTTCTCATTCCAGCCAGTGTACCACCCTGTCTGTGGGATGGTGCATATAAAAGATCCCTCGCTGCTAATCGAAAAAAGAGAGTAGCCCATGAAGTGGTGACAGCAGGTTTCCTCTTAATATGTGTGGTCCTTAACCATATGTCTGACGCCATATAACCGTAAATAAAATGTGTTGTATGCATCGTTAAATAAAATATTTCCTTCCTTCTTTTGAACCAGTAAACTGATTCCACGAGATGTTAAAATCTAATGACACAATAAGAAAGACATGAAATTAACATTCCACTACCTAATTCTTCTGAACCAGTAAACTGATTCCACGAGATGTTAAAATCTAATGACACAATAAGAAAGACATGAAATTAACATTCCACTACCTAATTCTTCTGAACCAGAAAACTGATTCCACGAGATGTTAAAATCTAATGACGCAATAAGAAAGACATGAAATTAACATTCCACTACCTAATTCTTCTGAACCAGAAAACTGATTCCACGAGATGTTAAAATCTAATGACACAATAAGAAAGACATGAAATTAACATTCCACTACCCAATTCTTCTGAACCAGTAAACTGATTCCACGAGATGTTAAAATCTAATGACACAATAAGAAAGACATGAAATTAACATTCCACTACCTAATTCTTCTGAACCAGAAAACTGATTCCACGAGATGTTAAAATCTAATGACACAATAAGACAGACATGAAATTAACATTCCACTACCTAATTCTTCTCAACCAGAAAACTGATTCCACGAGATGTTAAAATCTAATATGACACAATAAGAAAGACATGAAATTAACATTCCACTACCTAATTCTTCTCAACCAGAAAACTGATTCCAAGAAGTTGAGGATCTAAATGACAACAAACACCGACGTCATGTTTTTGTTATACTGATACATGTATAACATTTTATTTCTGCACATTATGTAGTACCCCTATTATGACAAAATCCATTTTTAATGTACAAGTTTTATTACTGTTACCATACAAAGAGCTATATATGTATGTACAATGCCATTTATTTTCAACCAGACTCGTCTCACAGCCACAAAACAACCATTCTAAGCACCCACATCTTTATCTGTACCGTATAAAAATACAAACATTTCACTTCATATTTTACTCTCATCCTAAACATACCTAAATATTAATCTGTGTCTAAGGTGTAAGTCAAAAGTCATAATAATTAAAAAAAAATATTAAAAAGTAGAAGAAAAAACCCCCACCTTCATACTTGGCATCTAAATGTACAGACATAACAAATTTTCTGCTTTCCAATGGTTTTGTTGTTTTGTGCTGCATCTAAATTGAGTAAATCGGGGGAAAATATCCAAAGATTTGGGGGTTGGGGGAGGGAAAATAGAAGTTTACTTTAAAAAGTACATGCACCAAAGCTTCAAAAACGTATACATGATGCACCAGGTAGAGAAAACAAGGCAGAGGAAACACCAGCCAGCTCTGCAATATCTGTACATCTGTCGTACTGCCTTATTTAAAAAGTGCACACACTAGTAACCCTGGATTACAACTGCACACCCAAAATGACTGAACAAGCTCTTTTCAGGGATGTAAATTTTCCATGGATTCAAAGATTATTATGGTCATTTATGATTAGTAATTGTCTGGGGTTATTTTAAGTTTGGGTTCAGTACTACTGTTTTACAGTGGTTTTCATTGTGCAAGCACTTTTATGATTAGTAATTGTCTGGGGTTATTTTAAGTTTGGGTTCAGTACTACTGTTTTACAGGTGGTTTTCATTGTGCAAGCACTTTTATGGCTTCTCAAATGCTACAAACTACATCTTTTACAAGCTTAGCTTATATTTGTTTTTCTTGCTGCACAAGACTGAATTTTTAAAACTTTTTTCTGTGAACATCCGTCTCTCTCTCCCCACACCACCACTAAACTGAGCTTAACCTGAATAAACTTGCATGCATGTATAAAGTGGGTGCAAATGTAACAGGTACCAGTACAAGATGATAAGAATGGCACATTAAAACCTTGTCAAAAGCACATTAAGCTGTCTTTTATATAAATTATATACAACACACTACATAAAATTATAAATAACATTTCTTACATAACATGGTTAGCACAAATAATTCAAATGAAGCACCTCTATCTTGGTTAATTTTAACTTTAATAATTTCATTGTACTACCGTATTTGACCAGGAATATGGCACACAGTGCCAATGCAACTCATTCTGAGCTTAGAATGGAGTGGATTTATTCCTGAACAGAAGGCCAGTTTTATTTTTAAAATTACACTAACATCAGAAGTAAACTAAACAAATTTAGTACCACATCTATATTTATAGTGTAGCATTTGTTATTATTTATTTTATTACTGATATCTATTTATCACCTGAAGGATAGTTAAAATAAACATCTTGGATATCAAACACTTTTTATTTTTTTTAACATTTATAACTTATGTAAGTTTTTAATCTTTCTGTATTACAAATGGAAGAAAATTTATTGCCATGTTTTCACATTGCAAATCACACCTCAATCTATGGGGTTATACAGGACAGCACATACCATATTCAAAGCCACAAAATTTCAAGAACATAATGATTTCCAATAACATCTTGATAGCGTATCAGTAAAATCACAGAACCAAAAATATGTTACTCATTAGCATGTATAACATAATCCACAATTACCATAAATACCAAAAAGAAAACCAATTTTACTGACAATTGGTTCAGAATTCGACTAGGCGGTGGAGAAGGTGGGGAAGAGTCTGATATGCAATTCAACAGCAAGGAGAACTCCAGAGAAAACTTATAGGTCTACAAATCCTGCCCTATGTATTCTGACTAAAAACACTTAACTTTTATCACAATTATACATTCTTGTGCTTGAATGAAATTTGAGAAAATATTTGATCCATCTAAACATGTAGTCTACTGCACATTTGAGACTGTTTGCTCAGCTGATAGGTCGTGTATGGTAGGCTTAAGAAAATACGGTGTATGTAACACATGGCCAATATAAATGTTGAAATTATGATAGGAAACAAATGCAGTACACTGAACTGTCCAAAATGTTAGTCCACTCCACAGATATGTTTAAACATGGACTCAAATGAACAAAATACAGGGCAATAAATAAAGCAACACCCTACAACTTGACATGTGTATGGAAAACATTGTAACCATACCAACACAGCTATCAATGTAATACAAGGCACCTGCATTATTAGCGTTTGAATAATTCAACAAAGGGGACACACTCGACCAATTCACTAACATTCCTGTGAGCAATGTAGTAAAAATAATATTAGTTCTAAATATTACAACTATCCACACTCAGATTTTGAGAGTGTTAGGTACCACAAAATAAATAAGGTCATCCGAAGAACATTCTGGCTTGCTGTGTAGCTCACCCGTGACAGTTTAAGTGAAGTGGAAAAAAAGAGGATAACCAAAATTTGGATGATAAACGGTGCCCAAAAGAATTGCCCAGACTGGACTTCTCGAGGATTGCAGAGACTACAGCTAAAAGTCGACTAATTCTTGTATTTGTGGCTCTGTACATTCCCACTGATCCATGGAGTTCAGCTGCAATCAGACAGACACTGTAGAGATAATCTTCCATTACTTCAGATGGGACTTGAACACAATACATTAGACTCAAAACCCATCACAGCTGAGTTTGAGTCGGTCTAGATCTGGGTCGGAGTCTGGAGCTGATGAGTTTGGTTACTGTTACCATCCATGTCTGTGCTGGTGTGAACTACAGATCTGGCACCAGACATAGAAAATGTGCTATATTTTGTGACCACCTTTCTCACAAGACCCAACTTCGGTGTGTTTTGAGCCTTAGCCTTAAAGCCGATGAAATTTTCCTTTGAAAAACAAACTGCAACAGTGATGGGGTTTTTAAAGTTAATGTCAAATTAATTTTTGTCCGAATTTTTGCAAATTTCAGGTTTCACTGCTGGCATCTCTAAATTAATATCTTCAGTTTAATCATAATTTGTGTGTCACATAATTTCTCTCATTATTCATCCATACAAATATTTTCTTTCTCTTTCATGATTATTATGTATTAATAACATATGAAATATATACAATTATATATATATTTTTTTTTTATCAAAAGCTCTTATTGACATGTTTAATAAGGAACACACAAAAGAGCCAGTATTATAAACAAATCACATTCTCAGGCAACCAATCAGCTGACAGACAACTTCTCTCAACCAATGAGTTTGCACCTAATTCCACCAATCAGCGAGCCAGAGCAGTAATGAGATTGGCACACATTTCAAAGAATTCTAAAGTCTGGTGGCACTGTCCTTCTTCCTCCGTGTCGATGTCCATTTTCTCCTCTGAAGACGTAGAATTCCTCAGTGACGTGGTTGCGGGAAAATCATCTGTTGGCATCGACATGCTTTTAAAATCTAGAAGGAAACTCTTTTGATCCACCTGATACAGCTGCAGACTCATTTTGACCTGTGTTACAACAACAGAGAGTAAAATTACTTACATGGAATCAAATATTTATAGATAATGCTCACAAAATATGTATTCTGACTTACAGTAAATAAAACAGGAAATCACAATGTCAAAATCAAATTTTTTCAATTATTTTTATAAATTAATACTATTAAAAAACCTGAGAGTTTTCCTGGATATAAAACCTTCAACACTGATATCAAATTCTTAAAGAATTTCTAATGAGATTGTGATAAAACAAATAAACATTCAAAGAACAAGTCATTGTCTAAAACAAAACAAATATTTCTCCTTTACTTACATATTTTTGTGTTACCGGATTTCTTTTTCGTACCCGTACATGATAACTGTTCACAACCTTCCATTCCTGAAATAAATAAATAAATAAATAAACAAAACAGGTTTTAACACCATTTCAGATAAAAAAAAATTATCAGTTAAAACAATGGCATATTCCAACCCCACTACTCAACAAACTGATACATTTTTAATGTTAAAACCGTAGCTCTATTATATAGACTTTACTTCTTAATTGACAGGAAAAGTAATACATCCAATTATTCTAGACAAAAATTAACAAACTGATTTCGTAATGCTGCATTATCAATAGATCTTTAAGTAAGATTCCAATTTTAGGAGATTACCTTGAATTTAAAGTAACAATCCATTTACTGTAAAGATAACACCATACACCACCTCAGTTTTGTTCAATACCAGGGATTTTTCAAGAGGGTAAAATGGATAAAAATGCGTACCCCAAAAATTAGTTTAAATATTACTGTATGACTTTAAACATCATTCATTACAAAGACACATAGAGTGTTACATCAGAGTATTTATTGTACTTTATATATATATATATATATACGTTATGACGTTACAATTATTTTTTAAATCACCATAATTTAGCATGAGTGCCACCAGACTTTGTGGCCCATTGAAGGCGTAACCTAGAATAAATCTCTGGCGGAAACACTGAGTACCCATAGTGGTAATCATGTTTTACACTGACCAGTCAAGAGCATCGCTTGTCAGCCTCAAATGTATGGACAAATTCATAAACTGGCAGAAATGTGCCTTTGTGGTGAATCTCTATAAATTGCATGAAATAAAGATAAACAAGCATTCTGAGAGTACTGATAAAACAATGCATATCTTCTACCGGGCCCAACAAATTTTCATATCTCCTAAATTCATGGACTATAACTCGTCAAAAATCAAGGGTGGGAATTGGTGAACTGTGAAAAAGAGGAAATCTAGAGGGGTCCCGGAAATTCTTGAAATCTTAGGTTAAAATCTGTGCCATCTGACACATTTTGGAGGAAAGGACGACTAAAATGCAAGGAAATGCAATATTTCATGAGGTAAACAGCTGATCTGAGGAGAATTCCCACCGCTGAAAATGGGTAAAACTCCATGAATTTTTGTTTCTGTTTAATGACACCACTAGAGCAACTTGATTTATTAATCATTGGTTATTGGAAACCCGCTACATTTTTCCATTACCGTATTTTCCCGTGTATTATGCGCACTTTTTTTCCAGAAAATACAGGTTAAAAATGGGGGTGCGCACTATACATAGCAATAGTAAAAATATCTTTTAAAAATGTCCAGCGATCACCCATGAAAAATCGCCGATTGGTAGTTTACGGTACTTTACAGGTTATTGATACAGTGTTCATTACAACGAAATGCCAAAACCCTCTTAAAAATCGCTTTTCACTTGTGATGGTTGTATAAATGCAAAATTAATCTACAAAAGTATCCATGCCTCGCCAAAAAGTGCACAAAAATGACGAAACTGGACCGTAAATATTTTTAATTTCCATGAGATTTAATTCGGCCATTTCCGGCAAACCGGAAATATACCACACTATTATAAATTTAGAAATCTCGCGCATTCATGTTAGCCACGAGAACGAAATGTAATATGCTATATTTTTGTTTTCATATTTTTATTAGTCATTTACAGTGTATGGGGTATATAACTTTGTTTTGATTTATGCACGTGTGAGTCTGTGACATGTAAGTACACAAGTACTAGCCTTTGTTTAATGTGACATGTAGGTCTATGTACTCAAATACCTAACTTGAGTTTTGTTTCTTGGTTTCTTGAATATACCGCTTCTTTCGCTTTTCTGAAGTTTTCGTTAATTTTGGTGACGGGGAAAGCGGTACATCTTGCATTCACTGTCAATTTTGTGGTTTAAAAAAATGGTGCGCATTATATTGTGGTTCATGTTTTTTTTCTTGGAATAAACGTTCAAAGTGGGGGGTGCGCATAATACATGGGAAAATACAGTAGTAGCAAGGGATCTTTTATGCACCATCCCACAGACAGGATAGCACATACCACAGCCTTTGATATACCAGTCATGAAACCCCATGAAGTTAAACTTTATGTGTAACTGTCCTTGATACAGCTACATGCACAATTTTAACTTAGAATCATGAGACATTGTGAAAAAAGGTCTGAGAAACTGTATGTGGGACAGATGGATGGACAGACGGAGACAAATGCTCAAGTCCTCTCCTGATGAACAACAATGTATACTTACATATTCCAGATACTTCATGGCTCGGTACACTTCATGCATTATGTCCTGAGGTTTGCTCTGAGACCGGATACCTACAAATATTAAATCCATTCACATACAGCATCAGTCTTAATTCACAAATAATAAACATCAAATGAAAAATATTAACAGCATCATGATATGGCCTTTGCAACAGTTTACAAATAAAAGAAACTTTTTTTAAAAGGAAGGAAATGTTTTATTTAACAATGCACTCAACACATTTTATTTACGGTTATATGGTGTCAGACATATGGTTAAGGACCACACAGATATTGAGAGAGGAAACCTGCTGTCGCCACTTCATGGACTACTCTTTTCGATTAGCAGCAAGGGATCTTTTATATGCACCATCCCACAGACAGGATAGTACATACCAAGGCCTTTGTTACACCAGTTGTGGAGCACTGGCTGGAATGAGAAATAGCCCACCGAGGGGAATTGATCGTTGATCGTAGATCGATCGCGCATCAAGCAAGCTACGTGCCCCTTTTTAAAAAGTAACCCCCAAAACAAAACACACCACTCTGTTACCTCAGTGAACACGACAAGATGGACATAAACACACACCTAAATGTAGGGGTGCAACGATACGGTCAAAACCGTATTGCGATATATTGCGATATAAGAAACTGTATTGCAATATAATTGATATTATTTATGGGTTGGGTTTTTTTTAATGAAAATAGAAGGCATAACTTTTGAATGATCTTTATTAGTTTCAGCTGTCAGGCTAAATGTTTTAGGCCATATTTTTATTTTTTAACACAATACTAGTCTACTAGAACACTGGCGTGGCGGTGTCAAACTATTGATGATGATGATGATGATAACTAATTTAACGTGTCCATATACCACTAGGGTTTCGAACACGCCCATCCCGAGTCCGACCTCCGATAAGATCGGTGGCCTGACTCGGGATGGGGGGGGGGGGGGGGGAATGAAAATGGGCAGAATTTTGAAAATAGCAAATTAGTAAAAAAGTTAATAGAATAAAAAAAGAAAAAAAAAGAAGGTTACAATTCAAAAATAAAAAAGAATTGACTGCTCGGCCGAATATTTATATAATTTGGAGCATTTTAGAAGGAAAGTCCAAAATTAAATAAGAGAAAGAAGAGAGGATTGGACTATTTAATAATATTTAAAATAAAAGAAGTAATTTCGACATAAAATTTTGAACGCAGATCTAAAAGTTTAAAGTCCGATCGATATGTCCACGTGAGTGGCCTCGTTAAGGCCGTTTGAGTGCACAGCTTAAAGGGACGAGATAGGTTGCATCCCGTCAAGAAAACCCCTAGATTGACAGTCGATAGACATTGAAGGTGTACTGCTGTGCTGATATACAGATCTTGAGAAGCCGGATCTGTCTGAACGAGAGAGAGTATCAGACTAGGGTATAGTCCAGTCGTCATGGGTTGGTATAGTGGTGCGGACGGGCCCGACTCCGGAGGATACGAGATGGTATCACTATAAAGCAAGGTAAAGTCTAGAAAAAGTTTAGTAGGGGCCGACCCCGCTTCCTATTTCTTCTTAGAGTGGGGCGGTCAATCTTCCAGTACTGCTAGTACAGGCTCGGACATGTAGAGACTAAACGCGAACAACCGTGACGTTCTGCAGAATGGCCGTCATACGAGTCACGAAAAAAACCTGTCGACAGTCAGACGGAGAAATGACGTGGAAGCAAGGAATCTCGCTAAAAAAGAATCCAACCTGGTGGTGCAGGCTGTCGAAATGAGAAGCGTTCCAGCGTTCAATCAGTTCCAATGGCCGCATACATTCCAGTAGAAAACTTCATTTGGCTGACAAAAACAACGAAATGAGGGACCCCCCAAGTCGAGCACATGAAAGCACGTGCAGTGTGCACAAGCGAAACAAACACGTCTTACCGCGTGGAGCTCCAGACTGTGAATGGTCAAACTATTCATAAATTGTCACATTCAGAAATCCTTACTATCGGGCTTTTCCGTTGCTGCTCGCTTAACACGGAAATGTACGTATTGAGTCACAATGTTTCGCCAGATCGACCGAACCAGAGCCGAGGTATTTTGAACGATTGGCTGAAGTATTCCGAGTTCAGTGAAGATGATAGCCGTAGCCGTAGCCGTATTCCAACATAAATGAACAACGAATGATAATGTGTAAGTAACAAAACATTTATTTGTAATTATCATTAACTGGTTATTTTCACTGGACTTTTGACACGTTTTGTTTAGAAGTTAGAACCAAGTATAACCAACCTATCACTTCGTATGCAAACAAGTAAGCCGACTACGCTTGACGTGATTGTTACATTTCCTGTCATCACCAATTAATAAAATGATGTGGTTTTTGTTTGTTTGTTTGCCTATTTCAAATCAAATAAGTTACAAGGAAATAAAATCGCGGGAACGCAAAACTGTACCGCGGTTCGTATCGAGCTGATCAATTATCGTGGTATACCGGTATACCGGTTTATCGTTGCAGCACTACCTAAATGCCATTTGGCTTTCTTCGGAGTCAACATGACAAGATGGACATAAACACACACCTAAATGCCATTTGGCTTTCTTCTCAGTGAACATGACAAGATGGACATAAACACACACCTAAATGCCATTTGGCTTTCTTCTCAGTGAACATGACAAGATGGACATAAACACACACCTAAATGCCATTTAGCTTTCTTCTCAGTGAACATGACAAGATGGACATAAACACACACCTAAATGCCATTTGGCTTTCTTCGGAGTTAACATGACAAGATGGACATAAACACACACCTAAATGCCATTTGGCTTTCTTCTCAGTGAACATGACAAGATAGACATAAACACACACCTAAATGCCATTTGGCTTTCTTCTCAGTGAACATGACAAGATGGACATAAACACACACCTAAATGCCATTTGGCTTTCTTCTCAGTGAACATGACAAGATGGACATAAACACACACCTAAATGCCATTTAGCTTTCTTCTCAGTGAACATGACAAGATGGACATAAACACACACCTAAATGCCATTTAGCTTTCTTCTCAGTGAACATGACAAGATGGACATAAACACACACCTAAATGCCATTTAGCTTTCTTCTCAGTGAACATGACAAGATGGACATAAACACACACCTAAATGCCATTTAGCTTTCTTCGGAGTCAACATGACAAGATGGACATAAACACACACCTAAATGCCATTTAGCTTTCTTCTCAGTGAACACGACAAGATGGACATAAACACACACCTAAATGCCATTTAGCTTTCTTCTCAGTGAACTTAACAAGATGGACATAAACACACACCTAAATGCCATTTAGCTTTCTTCTCAGTGAACATGACAAGATGGACATAAACACACACCTAAATGCCATTTAGCTTTCTTCTCAGTGAACATGACAAGATGGACATAAACACACACCTAAATGCCATTTGGCTTTCTTCTCAGTGAACATGACAAGATGGACATAAACACACACCTAAATGCCATTTGGCTTTCTTCTCAGTGAACATGACAAGATGGACATAAACACACACCTAAATGCCATTTAGCTTTCTTCTCAGTGAACATGACAAGATGGACATAAACACACACCTAAATGCCATTTCGCTTTCTTCTCAGTGAACATGACAAGATGGACATAAACACACACCTAAATGCCATTTAGCTTTCTTCTCAGTGAACATGACAAGATGGACATAAACACACACCTAAATGCCATTTAGCTTTCTTCGGAGTCAACATGACAAGATGGACATAAACACACACCTAAATGCCATTTAGCTTTCTTCTCAGTGAACACGACAAGATGGACATAAACACACACCTAAATGCCATTTAGCTTTCTTCTCAGTGAACTTAACAAGATGGACATAAACACACACCTAAATGCCATTTAGCTTTCTTCTCAGTGAACACGACAAGATGGACATAAACACACACCTAAATGCCATTTAGCTTTCTTCTGAGTGAACTTGACAAGATGGACATAAACACACACCTAAATGCCATTTAGCTTTCTTCTGAGCAGCTGATGTTTGTTTGCCAGGAGAAACAGCATCCAAAGTATGACTAACATCTTTCATTTCTGAAAGGGGAAAAAGGTCAAACTGAATGAAAACAATTAGTGTCAAATTTCTACCAGAGTGTTCATTTAATAAAAACATAAAACAAAACAATATTTTATTTTTAATTCTATGTTTGGTTCTTGAACAATAATGCTCAATAATAAAAATATAAAATAATACAATATAAAGTGATGTCATCACCTGTAATGTTCTCTGATCATGTCATTTTTAAATACGAGAAATGAACAAACTCATGTTGCTAAGGCTGAACCAATGAGATGCCTTTACTGTACTGATTATAACAGAAATTTAATTATTTAAAGATGAAAGTGTTCTTTTAAAATGGAAGTGCTCTCTACATAGAACCATGTAAGGTATTAACATATTGATACCATATAAATTCACATGCTAAAGGGAGATGAAAATTACTCCCCTTGAGCTAGTCTTAGAGGCATGATGGAGGAGCGAGTGATAACTCCCTTTAAACGATGAGGTCTGGATATCAAACCTCAACAATTGTACTTATTACAAAAGTATCAAAACAAAGTTGTGTAAACATGAACTAACACCATATTTTAAAAAGAAAATCATACCTGGCATTTTTTCAGGGTGTGATCTCAATGGACTTGAAGTCTGGAAAACAAATAAGAGAAAAAATTTAGGAATGTTTGAAAAAACCAAAACATTCTATCAAAGCTGTATGTACTCTTTCAATAAATATATTTTAATTTAAGAACAGACAATACATATTTTGAATATGTTCAACTGGAAATAGTAATGTTAAATATATACAGTAAAAAAACACCCACTATAGTAAAATACCATTATTACCCATATGGTTAAAAATATCTTAGTACATATCAAAGTGTTACATCCCACTAGAATGCTAAGTGCAACTGACACACTACGACCTTACTGGAATGCTAATCAAACGAGTTGAGTTATATAAATTAAGATTGATTATGGGTAATTAATAGGATATTAAAATCGCTTACATTTCATATCATGTTCATGTTCCTCATGAAATAATTTTCAATGTCACTCACTAAAGCTTGTGACATTGAAAATTATTTCACTCGGGACATAAATGGAATTTAATATCCTATAGTTATGACATGCAAAAAAGAAGAAGAAAAAAAGAGAGCAAAAAGTGTAATCATTTCCCAGTTGATTTCCTGTGTTATTAGAATGAATGAATGAATGAATGAATGTTTAACGACACCCCAGCACGAAAAATACATCGGCTATTGGGTGTCAAACTATGGTAATGCAAAAAAAATAAAGTGATGATCAACATCAATATAAAAATTCAAGGTTTAAACAAAAACAGTGTAAAGAACTGTGCCAAAAATACAAATACAAATATCACCGAATTTTACTGACACCGAATTTTACTCTAAACTTCAATTTGTGCTGTATTGGCCATTCTCAAAGAGAATGTTACACCCCTGCACCACGGTGAGGTTACAGCACGCACAGGGGCTGTGTTATTAGAGACAAGTAAAACCAAATATGTCTACTCACCAACATAAAAGATTCTGGAGGAGGACTGGATGCCAAGTAGAAGTCACGGAACTCGGCCTTAGCTACAAAGATAAACACAAACAGTTAGAGCCAATCACGTCACATGGCAAATGAATAGAGCTAATAAAAATAAACAAGACACAGTGCAAATTTCTGAAACTGGCTGAAAAAAAATGTTTCTCTGAGTAATATACAGATTTCTTATCAAGTTGCCAATCAAAACTGTGGCATGCTTATATGGAAAAATGTGTTTAAGAAAAGCATTGTTTCTGTCTTTTCCAGCTTAAAAGGTTTCTAGTAGATGGTATTTTTTTTCACATCGAACACTTGACTGAATTATAACCAATTATTAGTCCCCTACCGGTCCAACCAGAGTGGATTACTTGTTTCTGAGAATCTCTGGTTGTCTAGGATCAGTTTATAACACTTACAATCATCTGAAAATCTCTGGTTGTCTAAGATCAGGATATAACACAATCATCTGAGAATCTCTAGTTGTCTAAGATCAGGATATAACACTTACAATCATCTGAGAATCTCTAGTTGTCTAAGATCAGGACATAACACTTACAATCATCTGAGAATCTCTAGTTGTCTAAGATCAGGATATAACACTTACAATCATCTGAGAATCTCTGGTTGTCTAAGATCAGGATATAACACAATCATCTGAGAATCTCTAGTTGTCTAAGATCAGGATATAACACTTACAATCATCTGAGAATCTCTAGTTGTCTAAGATCAGGACATAACACTTACAATCATCTGAGAATCTCTAGTTGTCTAAGATCAGGATATAACACTTACAATCATCTGAGAATCTCTGGTTGTCTAAGATCAGGATATAACACAATCATCTGAGAATCTCTAGTTGTCTAAGATCAGGATATAACACTTACAATCATCTGAGAATCTCTGGTTGTCTAAGATCAGGATATAACTTACTTACAATCATCTGAGAATCTCTGGTTGTCTAAGATCAGGATATAACACTTACAATCATCTGAGAATCTCTGGTTGTCTATGATCAGGTTGTAACATTTACAATCATCTGAGAATCTCTGGATGTCTATGATCAGGATATAACACTTACAATCATCTGAGAATCTCTGGTTGTCTATGATCAGGATATAACACTTACAATCATCTGAGAATCTCTGGTTGTCTAAGATCAGGATATAACACTTACAATCATCTGAGAATCTCTGGTTGTCTAAGATCAGGATATAACACTTACAATCATCTGAGAATCTCTAGTTGTCTAAGATCAGGATATAACACTTACAATCATCTGAGAATCTCTGGTTGTCTAAGATCAGGATATAACACTTACAATCATCTGAGAATCTCTAGTTGTCTAAGATCAGGATATAACACTTACAATCATCTGAGAATCTCTAGTTGTCTAAGATCAGGATATAACACAATCATCTGAGAATCTCTAGTTGTCTAAGATCAGGATATAACACAATCATCTGAGAATCTCTGGTTGTCTATCATCAGGATATAACACAATCATCTGAGAATCTCTAGTTGTCTAAGATCAGGATATAACACAATCATCTGAGAATCTCTGGTTGTCTATGATCAGGTTGTAACACTTACAATCATCTGAGAATCTCTGGTTGTCTATGATCAGGTTGTAACACTTACAATCATTTGAGAATCTCTGGTTGTCTAAGATCAGGATATAACACTTACAATCATCTGAGAATCTCTGGTTGTCTATGATCAGGATATAACACTTACAATCGTCTGAGAATCTCTGGTTGTCTAAGATCAGGATATAACACTTACAATCATCTGAGAATCTCTGGTTGTCTAAGATCAGGATATAACACTTACAATCATCTGAGAATCTCTGGTTGTCTAAGATCAGGATATAACACTTACAATCATCTGAGAATCTCTAGTTGTCTAAGATCAGGATATAACACTTACAATCATCTGAGAATCTCTAGTTGTCTAAGATCAGGATATAACACTTACAATCATCTGAGAATCTCTAGTTGTCTAAGATCAGGATATAACACTTACAATCATCTGAGAATCTCTGGTTGTCTAAGATCAGGATATAACACTTACAATCATCTGAGAATCTCTAGTTGTCTAAGATCAGGATATAACACAATCATCTGAGAATCTCTGGTTGTCTATCATCAGGATATAACACAATCATCTGAGAATCTCTAGTTGTCTAAGATCAGGATATAACACAATCATCTGAGAATCTCTGGTTGTCTATGATCAGGTTGTAACACTTACAATCATCTGAGAATCTCTGGTTGTCTATGATCAGGTTGTAGGCAATGGCCAGTTGATCCATCGGATCACCACTCAGAATTGCACGATGCACATCTTCTTCTTCGACATTAAATTTCTGTGGGGAAAAAATCGACAATGATAAAAAGAAAATGAGCATCCAAATATTTTAATACTGACAAAGAATGAATAAAATACTGTGAAAGTCAGTGTGATCTTAAAAAATAAGCTTTTAATTTTCTTTCCTTGACATGCTGTTTTAAAACAAATGTCTTTGAATCTCATTTGCAATCTAGGTCCAATTCAAATGCAGTTTCAGTACTTAGTAGTAAAAGAAAGAATTGGTTAACACCACCCATGTATGTTTTACATTACTGTAATTAGGTAATTAACCAAGTATATTTATAGCTTTTACTTACAAAATAATTCAATAAACACTAAAATAATGCTGCATATCTTAATATATAAAAACAGAAAATACGTTATTTTGTGAAAAAAAGAAGAGAAAAAGTCTCTTCTACAAATTAAGAGTTTCGGCAAAAAAGACACCATAAAATAATTACCTCACAGACTTCATTAATGACATTGAGATCAACAATGGAAGCATCTTGGTCACTTGTTGATGGAAACAAATAGTCTTGCAAATCAATTTTGAACCATTCATGCTCCCTAGTAAAAAAAAAGAAGAAACAAACATTTAGCATCAGATTGTGTATATGACAATGTGAAAGGAATAGGAATATAATCATTCTCTCTCAATCTTTCTTCTTTCTCTCTCTCTAACCTCTTCTTTAACTCTCACCTCCATGCTTGCCCCCACCTCAATCAGTAACAAAATGTCTTTTATTTTGCAAATTACTTACTTGATATCCTTGATTGTTGCTCTTTTGAGTGGATCAACCTGCAGCATGTGACACAACAGGTTCACAGTTACTTACTTGATTTCATTGACTGTTGCCTTTTTCAGTGGATCAAACCTGTGACACAACAGGTTCACACAGTTACTTATTTGATACCCTTGATTGTTGCCCTTTTCAGTGAATCAACCTGCAGCATGTGACACAACAATTTCACACAGTTACTTACTTGATTTCATTGATTGTTGCCTTTTTCAGTGGATCAACCTGTGACACAACAGGTTCACACAGTTACTTACTTGATACCCTTGATTGTTGCCCTTTTCAGTGGGTCAACCTGTGACACAACAGGTTCATACAGTTACTTACTTGATACCCTTGATTGTTGCCCTTTTCAGTGGATCAACCTGCAGCATGTGACACAACAGGTTCACACAGTTACTTACTTGATACCCTTGATTGTTGCCCTTTTCAGTGGATCAACCTGCAGCATGTGACACAACAGGTTCACACAGTTACTTACTTGATACTCTTGATTGTTGCCCTTTTCAGTGGATCAACCTGCAGCATGTGACACAACAGGTTCACACAGTTACTTACTTGATATCCTTGATTGTTGCCCTTTTCAGTGGATCAACCTGCAACATGTGACACAACAGGTTCACCACAGATTTGTTCAGGTAGTCTGGGATGGCAAAGATTCCAGCTGAGAAAAAAAAGGGATTAATATGCACCATGAGATTGTATGAATGAATGAATTAATTAATATTGAAGAAAGAAATATTTAACACCATCTAACATGGATGACTCAATAACACATTATACCAGATTAATTTGTACATGCATGTAATTTGCCTTTCTACATTAAAACATGCTACATTTTACAAATGTAAATACATAATTATGAAACAAGTTGAATAACATATATTAGCAGACATATCATTCCATATTTGTGCATTTTTAATTATACATTTACAGCATATTTCTGCTAAAACAACTAACTTATATACATACAAAACTTTAGCACCATAACTAACTCATGTACAACACTTTAGCATCATTTAAAAGAATATAATTAAATTACTAATTTGGGTTGAAACAGAGCAGTACTTACATTTTATTTTTCGAAATAATGTTGGCACATGTTCATCATCAAATGGAAGCTGGAAAAAAAAAAAAAAGTTCCCAAATTATAATGTATTGATAATACAGAGATATTTCTGGTTAAAATATGTTTCAAAGAACATGTTAATGTTGTTTGTTCATCCATCCACTTCAGTCATACTTGTCTTTTCAATGGCATTCCTCAAAACATCAGTATCACTCACTAGCACAGTAGTGTCATTTTCGTGAAGTTAGTAATTACATGATGCACTGCTGAGGTGTCAAACTTCCATCCATAAGATTTTTTCATTTTAGAAGATGTTAGCAATCTTCAAAATTATATTTGTTATTCTTACAAACAGCAACTTTAACAGCACAAATAACAATCAATTTGAGTATAGATGAAAAAAAAAGGCAAAGGATTTTCAAAATTAAAACAGAC
Organism: Gigantopelta aegis; assembly: GCF_016097555.1. Lineage (NCBI taxonomy): Eukaryota > Metazoa > Mollusca > Gastropoda > Neomphalida > Peltospiridae > Gigantopelta > Gigantopelta aegis. The sequence goes on along the minus strand of NC_054704.1, from coordinate 91,854,837 downwards.
AAAGTTAGATTATTTTAAAATACAGAAAAAGTGAATTTGAGAATTCCCACCGTTAAAATCGTAAGAATATAAATATTATAGACCCAGGGATTTATCCAGGATTTTTCACTGCAGGATCCCATGTCCAATGGCACTGGGAAAATTAGCACGCTTTAATCATAACTGGGATTTTTTTTATGGCCATTGAACGATGCATTGCACCATTATTAAATTAATTTAACAGAACTGGACCCATATTCACAAAAAAGTGTAAATTTACGTCTACGACTAGCACTTACGTCTGCCGTAGATTTACGTTTACGTGCAAGAAGCACCTTATTCTCAAAGATGGTCGTAAATGTAAACGTAACTTAGTTGGACGTAAATCTACGATTTAACACTCTCACTGGAGTAATTAATAAAAACACATTAGAAACGATGGCTACCGGGTAAATAACAAATGCGCAAAACGCAATTTTGTTTGTCGTCTGCTAACAATAACATTGCGAACAGTGAACCATGGCATTTTGGTATTGGTGGGGATCAGCGTTTTGGTACGAACTTGAGGACATTTCTTAAAAAGGAAAAGATAACTCAGGAGAAATTGGCCAAGTCGAAAACATCCGTTCGATCACGAACAAAAATGTTCAATCCCTGGGCGTTCGCCATCGCAAACTGCTTCATTTATTGGAAATACTGCTAGTTTCCGTAAATAATAGTAAATAACGGCGATCGTGCTTGATTTATTATATGTACACAACTTACGAGCAGCGTTAGTTGCAACCTGAGGCACTCTTATATTTACGTCCAACTTTACACGTAACTTATGTTTTCGTTGTTTCGTGAATAGCTCTTCAGTCGTAGATTTACATTTACGTGTAAAACTAGACTTACGATATTTTGTGAATATGGGTCCTGATATGTACAATTACACAAATGTTTACACATCAAATTGGGAATTTTCAGTGCAACATGCTTTTAGGATGAGGCCCCATGCTCGGAACCATAGAATGCCTGGATAAAGCCTTGAGAACATAATTATATATGTACTAAAGTAACATAATTAACAAATTTCATAAGGAACCATCCATAAAATAAACTGAAAATGAGGAAAATAATTTGTATATTAATAGTCCATGCCCAAAAGTATGTTTAATATAATTAGGAGATGCCAATTGTGTACATTTTACACCACACAGTGCTGGGAATTGGTGAACTGTAAAAAAGAGGAAATCTAGAGGGGTCCCGTAAATTCTTGAAATCCTAGGTTAAAATCTGTGCAATCTGACACATTTTGGACGATTAAAATGCGAGGAAACGCAATATTCCATGAGAGGAAAACAGCTGATCTGAGGAGAATTCCCACCCTGACCAGTCTTCCCCAGGACAGGCAAGTGCTCACTCCTGCTCCCCTCCACACTCCCCTGGAAAATTTTACGAGAGCAGCAGACTGATCACCTTACAATTAAATTTTAAATAACTTTTCTTTGAAACTTTAACATTTTAAATAATGTTTCTTTGAAAGCTTGCTCATGAAGAAGACGTCATCATGAATGTTAAAATATATGTGAATTAACTGATTCAAAGTTTATTGACATTCAATAGCCGATGATTAACAACTCAATGTTCTTTAGTAGTGTTGTTAAACAAAACAAACTTTTTGGGGGGATTCAAAGTTTATTGATAAATGTTTTAATATCTGAACCCTACTTCCTCCTCTCTGGGCCCATGCACTTTATGGATGCTCCCTAATATAAAGTATTAAAGGTGCAGACCCTAGTTTTAACCCATAAAAAATGGACACTCAGTTTAGTTAACTTACAAACCTGTAACTCATTTGGATAAAGTTACAATAGAGTGAAAGAAGAGTATGTGGCATTAAAACAGGAAATATCCTTAAAAATAGACTAGAACTTGAATCAATAAACCAGTACTTCTCGGACGCACGTGCGTTTTTTAAAAATGTGAAAAATGCTTTGTTTAGTATTATAAACACCAGGATGACCAAAAACACTTTGTTTCTAAGGAAATGGATAATCTAAAGAATACAATATAAGTAATGTTTGATTTCAGTGATCATAAACGGCTCTAATAGTGAAAAATATGTTGTAGTTTTTAAAAACTAGGGTCTGTCCCTTAATTAGAAAACTAAAATATAATGCTGATAGAAAAAGTATAACCCATGTTCATGTAACTGTGCTTCTTTTTCTTCATCAAAATCATCTTGACAAATACATGACACTAGGTTAGTATATCTGTCCCAAGCAATAATTTGTATAAACAAATTTAGATTTATTGTTTTAATGATTACCCTCCCCACCCCTCCCAGGTTTAAGAAAATTCAACACAATATTAACCCCATGCAAAATAAAATAAAATTAATTATATTAAATTTTATTTAGAAATGCATTTTCTATACCTTGTTCACCATGATAGTACCATGGATTATAAAATTTGTTTGTGTTTAATACTGGATAATAAATAAAAATAATATTCACTTGTGATATCATTCTACAACTACATACCTTTTTGTCGATCTCGCACAGAAAATTCAAATTCATTATCAACATCCCTAACAATCTTATTTGATTTGACATTTAAAACAGGGAATATACAACAAATATTTAGCTAACATTCAATAAGGTAAGCTGTTTTACAAACATTCTAAATGGCCGATTTAGCTCCATGTTTAAAATAAATGTTTGGAAATCCCATTCACCAAGCTAACCACTGACAAGAACACTGGAATATAAATTACTAATCCAAGCCACAAAGAAATATGACTGCAAACCTCAATATTACTACCAGTCCAAGCAGTGAATAACATACAAAAATGTGATTGGTGACCTCAATATCTCCATAGCAGAAGTATTAGTAGAGTGAATTTTTTTTAATTACCTTGTTTGAAGTAGTATAAATATGTAAGAAACTCGAAAACAATCAAACACAATAAATATGTCAATATGCACTTCTGGAACATTATATTTACATGCATATTCAATCATATGTTACTTTAGACACAAACGTCACAGAAATATATTAAAATCTAGATTCCATTGGAAGTGGAGTCCTCCTTACAATTTGGATCCAAATACTTATAAATAATAAACCACCTAAACCAGGCTTCTGTAAACTTTGAGAATAATCATTAAGTTTGCACATCACTGGTTTTGCTTAACCCATATTTCATTTGTGTATTAAATTGCCATGGATGGTCTCAATGGATTAATCAAAAACAAAATGGGTTACCAGAATTTGTTTTTGCTTAGCCTATAAATGGCTTAAGCAAATTCTCCATTCTGTTAGGCCTGTAACCATGTTCATTCTAAATTATTTTACTTTCTGTAGGACAATAATTATTTCAAGCATCAACATAAAACAAACCAAAAATAATTAAATGTACATCCACTGCGAGCAAAAGGTGTACTGACTTGATGAAAGTGGATATAAATATATATATATATGGTCAAAAGGAAACAAAGACCATGTCTCAAATTGAAAAGGGATTATATAATTTGAGGTAATTTCAGAAATATAATTAATATGTAAACTTCACAAATATAATAAATATGTAACTAACCTAAACTGACAATTTTTCCTTCAAAGCATATAGCAAACAGTGATCTGAAACCAATCCATGCATCCAAACCAAAATGCAAAAACAAAAACAATAAACAAAACAACAAACTCCAATCAATCAAATACAATTTTTACACCGCAGCACACAGACAAAGCCACAGTAAAATACACAGTCCTGAGGGTGCAGTAACAGGTTGTTTCATACAACAGTTTACTCACAGTACCACATAACAATGCATAGAGAATGATGCCACAGCTCCAAAAATCCACCTCGGGCCCTGCGTACAATCTACAGGCGTGACAGAAATAAAAGGAAAGTAATAAAAAACCCACGAAAACTAAAATGGAATTGTAGGTGGTGACAATGAGCTAAGTGCGTGACTTACTGTTCCACAGAGGAAAGCGTACACAATTACTCCACAGCTCCAAATGTCGACTTCAGGACCAGCGTACAATCTGGATAATTGAGAAGCAGAGCATGTGCATGCAAAATCTAATACCAATACTTGCGTATTAAAAATATTGTTCGTAAACCAGGCAGCTGATGTCTGATGTTTAATTTTGGTTGATGGAAGTCCATTCACAAATATCAACATTTTCTAGTGTGTATTAACCTTCTGACTACTGCAGGCGAGATATCTCGCACGACGTCACGTCAGTCGATATACTGTACACTGTATACAGTGCATTCCCCAATTCATATTTCCCGCCGTTTTGCACACGACACTCACCGGAAACGGAAATATAATTAAAGAAAAAAGATTTTTTTTCAAAATGGTGGTTTTTGTTTCGATTTTTTCAACTGAAAATACCTTGAAATTTTGAGTTCAAAAAGTGGTTTTCGGCAAGTATTTTCGCTTGACAACAATGGCTGCACGTCGCGGTAATTTTCAGGGATCGATAGCTGATTGTAACAGCTAATTTGATAATAAATTTGATCGTTTTACCAACAACGAAAATTACCAAATATTGCAATATGAATCGTAGTTCGGGTTTTAAAAAAAATTCTGGTCAGAAAACCATTGTTATCGGGAATAATTGACATAAATACTGGACAGCTGGCCACAAATGCCCGTAAGTAAACGCAACTTTTTCGATTTTTTGCCTAATTTTAATCACCATTAGCCGATCTAAAATAATAAAAATTACAAAAAAAGACACGAAAATAATACTTACCGATTCATATATGAACTTTATTTCATGTATTTATGAAACATTTAAGTGAATATATGTGAGTAAAAATTATAAACTTGTACCCACTCAACGTGGTTTTTGTTTAAAATTAATCCAGTAGTCTAAAGGTTAACCTGTATCACCACCACTTTCTCTACATCTGGGAGTGGGGCTACCATAATCTAGAAGCCCTGTGTAAAGCTAACTTGAGATAAATTGTTTTGTATATATGTTTCAAATACACAGAAAAATAATTCAGATACATTTTGTTTTTGGTTTACCTCTGTAAGTATTTTTACCAATCAGTGAGGCCACACTTGAGAAAGTTATAACAGACAAGAACTTTCTTCAGTTAATGAAGAACGAAAACATAACACCACTTACTTTCCAGAAATAACTTCTGGGGCAGCATAGTTTGGTGAACCACAACTGGTGCGTAGAAATTCACCATCATACATCATATTTGACAGACCTACAAAAGAAATTTATTTCAAAATATGTCCGATTATTTTATCAATTGAAATCTAACCTTAGTTTGTTTAAAAATACACCCGGCAATTTTGTTCATATACACAGCTGATCACTCAAGAAATTTACGTAATGGAATAAATGTCTTGCTTACCAAAATCATTTTCAGTGCACTGTGATGGACATCAATAGATAAACCAAGTTTAACTGATCTAGGGCTTATGGTTTGTGAGAATCGAATCTATGGGAGAAATGTTAAAGCAACATTGATGCCACCACCACCATCAGAAAAGTAATACCCATATTGTGGTCTTTTACTTTGTAAAAGTGGCACGAGGCGTAGCCCAGTGGTACAATGCTCGCTTGATGCAGTCAGTTTGGGATCTATCCCCGTCAGTGGGCACATTGGGCTATTTCTCGCTCCAACCAGTGCACCACGACTGATACATCAAAGGCCGTGGTATGTGCTATCCTGTTTATGGGATGGTACATATAAAAGATCCCTTGCTGCTAATCGAAAAGAGTTGAAGTGGCGACAGCGTGTTTCCTCTCTCAATATCTGTGTGGTCCTTAACCATATGTCTGACGCCACATAACCATAAATAAAATGTGTTGAGTGCGTCGTTAAGTAAAACATTTCCTTCCTTGTAAAGGTGAGACAAACAAAAACAAAACCCCCAAGAAAATATTATGTTTTGGCTTAGTGATAAATTACTACAGGAAAGAGGAATATTTGTTTAATAGTGCCCCATTTCTACACAGATGTGAATGACAGTTGTTGACACCACCCCTCCCCAAAGTAAAAGATTTTACATTTCACAGGATATGGCCAAAGGCTTTGCTGTGGTATGAACAAATAGGAATGGAATGAATGCATGTTGAGACACCCCAGCACAAAAAACAATTTGGTGTCAAACAAAGGCAAGTATATGTATAAGATTAAATTAAAAATTAAACTTACATAATTATGGTTTGAAAAAACCACAATGTAAAACAAATAAATGTCATTAAATACAATGAGCATGTGCGGTAGCTTTTTCCTGTGTATGAGGTTATTTTCAATACACTGAAAATATATTACAACATGGTCTAGTCTGAATGCTAAAAAACCCCCAAAATAAACCCTATGTCACCACACAAGATACTCTTTTTGACTACCAGCAAGGCATGTTTACCGAAATCTGCAATCTTGACGTTGTTGTTGCTGTCGAGCAGCAGGTTTTCTGGCTTCAGGTCTCTGTGTACGACCATGTGGCGGTGGCAGTACGCAACACCAGACAAAATCTGCTGGAAAAACCTTCTCGCTTCAGCCTCCTTCAGCTGAAAACAGAAAACAAACAATAATAAAAACAAATCTGGCTTATTTAGCTCAATATAAAAAAAAATAAACAAAGTTAAAAAATAAAAACAAATCAGACTTATTTAGCTGAATACGGAAAATAAACAGTTAAAATAAAGACATTTTAAAACACCAATTGGTGATGTAGATTTGAAATCCACATTTTTCTAAATAAACAATATTCTTTATGGTAATCATAACAATTATTAGTCTGCTATATAGGTAGTAGTATATCAAATCTATAGACTATTTCCAAATGACATAGTTCACAGTGTGCTGTGTACAGTGTTCTGATGTTGTACTTCACAAGACATTGGCAAGTTGAGTTTCCATTTGTTACCCAGTGGTTAATGTGACGTACCCGACCATGTTTAACAATGTAATCAAAAAGTTCTCCGCCTGAGACATATTCCATGACCATGAAGATATCTGTAGGTGTGCTCATCACTTGATACCTAAATAAAATAGAATGAATGAAAGAATGTGCAATGATAAAAATACACATCAGCTAATAGATATCAAACAAAGATATGCATAGTGAAACCCCTCAAGACTGGGACCCTCTGTAAACCGGAATTCCCTCTACACAGGGTGCTTTACAGAACTTAACCTCTCTAAACTGGATCCCTCTTAAAACTGGACATTGGTCTTGGTATCAAGGATGTCCAGTTTAGAGGGGTTTCACTGTATATGAACACGATTATTTACCGGTATATTATATTTTACTTTCACTGTATATGAACACGATTATTTACCGGTATATTATATTTTACTTTTCAACAACAAATGGAAAGAAATGTTTTATTTAACGACACACTCAACACATTTTATTTACGGTTATATGGCGTCAGACATATGGTTACGGACCAGACAGATATTTAGAGAGGAAACCCGCAGTCGCCACTTCATGGGTTACTCTTTCAGATTAGCAGCAAGGGATCTTTTATATGCACCATCCCACAGAGAAGTACACACCACGGCCTTTGATATACCAGTCGTGGTGCAATGGCTGGAACGGACAATAGCCCAATGGGCCCACTGACGGGAATCGATCCCACACCGACCGCACATCAAGCGAGCACTGTACCAGTGGGCTACGTCCCGCCCAACCACAAATGAAGACAAAAGAATAGCCCCACGTACAGTTTAATGATGTGAGGATGTCTGAACAGTTTGAGATTCTGAATCTCCCGCCGGATCTTGCCGACCACATCGAGACTTTTAATCTTCTGACGATTGAGAATCTTCACTGCAACCTTGTGATTGGTCAACTGGTGAGTTGCAACTGTAGTGGAAAACAAATTACAATATATACATAAATAGCCAATAATGATACAAAATTAAACTAAGAATTCAGAGAATTAAATGTCGGATTTACAATTAACTGGTAGTTGTATAACAAAACATAAATTAAAATGTGGGTTATGGGGGACCGAAAATCAATGGAACGTAAGAAACTGCTCTCCAGCACATATGTAGGAGAACACTTGCTCAATATCATTACTAGGCAGCACCCAGCAAATTTTTGCCAGCTATCAAATCAATTGTCGCCGGGTTTCAAACTTCCAATAAACAGTGCTTCTCGACCTTTCATCGAGGACAGCCAGCCATTTTTAGCAAAGCCATGTTTAAAAAATCTTCTTGCCCTACTTCCATAAATGCTATTCATAATTTAATAGTCTTCATACAAGTCATTATATATTTTATTGAAGTTATGAATTTCATTAATGTTGTCAGTGTTCTCGCTGCTCCATTTACGTGGGACGGGACGGACAGGCCCACTATTGTGTTTCGCTGCCCCCCCCCCCCCATTTATCTGCACCCATCTTTATTTTCCCGCATCCTACTATATTTTACAACACCCAGCTCTGCTATTTTAATAAAACTGCACTTTTTTTTCACACACTAAAAAAATTGATGAGTATACACACTAAACATCAACAGAAACAAGCTGCGGTGCATACAAAAATGCAAATGACAAAAAACTTCAGTAGTTTACAATAGCTACATTATGTAATTTTACAGCCTCTATTGTGTCCCATACCAGTATCCATTTGTATGTTTAATATACACAATAAAAGTTACATATTTTAGCAATGAAAACATTTAATTTTTTTATCATTTCAGCAATCTTCGAATGAAAAAAAACTTACATGGTGCCAAATGTATCATGTGATCAGAACAGTCATTCTGTCTTTTGTGTCCATTGACTCTCGTCAGATATTTTGACCTCAATTGCAGATTTAATTTGTCATAACTGATAACTTTTACTTGCTGTCATTTATTTATTCAGAAATTCCTAATAAAATATTAGAAACTTTTAATTTTGTTGGAGATATCACCGCTTACTCTAACAATGGAAGTGGCAGTGTTCATCATTAAAATAATTTATCTTGGGTGCCAAATACATGTAATATATACACCGCCTTTACAAAAAAAACACTACTTTTATCGGTTAGCGATATCAATGTGATCGATTCATTCGAAGAAGATATAAATAAAAAGAACAGAAAAATGTTATCCCACATTAGGAGATCACTTTGAAAGAAATCATTATTATTTTTCAGATATATTCTTGAAATCTTTACTAAAATAATATTAAAACTTTTCATCGGTTCACCAAAATGAATGCCCGTGAATGTCAGACCGACAATATCTCCGGATCAACTACATAAAAGATAAGTCAGCATATACATCGTACCACCTTTTTGATAACAGATGCCTAGGTACAAAATAAGGGGCTTGTCTTTCCACAAAGTCTTTTTCCTTTTTTTTGGATGGGCAGGGGGAGGGTTGCACAGCAGACCCCTTTTAATTTTCACTAAGCAAGAACACTGTATTGTGTCCCATGTCGAGGTTTTATATCTTACTAATTTGGGCACAACAGGCTTTTTGTCTGTTCTGAGCACACTAAAGTCTTTTTTAGTGAAGTGATGTTAATAATACCTAGTAAAAGAGTTGTACATATTCAGAAATGCATTTAAAGTTATTTTAATATAATTACAGCTTAACATTCCATTGGCTTTGAGGTGAAATGTTTTGAAGTTAGCATGTTTGTACTTAATCTGGACTTGCTTGTTTTGGGCACACCCTTTACCGCCTTAGTTTTGGTGCAATCTTAAGCCCTGCCTGTGTGTGCCTGAGGAGGGGTGAAGTTTACTAGAGTTGTATTTTAAAAATGCATTTATACTGTAATTTCTATTAGGCCATTTCCAACTAAATTTTCGGTGGGAAGTTTCTTTGACCCATGATGAACAAAAAATGAATTTGGTAATTCTGACTCCTTCCCCTGGAAAATGGATAAGATGCATTCCAAGAGTGTGGTAGTTTGGGTCAAAAGTTTACTCAGGTGATCATATAGGCCACTTGTTGGTATAACGAATCAAAAATAATAAATCAACATGTAATTATTAAGACTGTAAAATATTTTGTCAAGTTGATGGGTCATAGAACAAAACTGTAATGGAATTTTATTCACGAGTAAATCGTAAAACATGACTGAAAATGTATCTCTGGGCACATAACATGGTACTGAAATGTTCTGGGAGACCCTAACAAGTACCTTTGTCACTTGACCCACATACAAATTATCTAAACCCTAATTATTCACAATCGGGTCTTTTTCCACACATCATGATTAATGGTTGTCTACAGGGCTAGCTCTGCTAATCACCAAATTTGCCAATTGCGAATTTTAGGAATAATTGGCAAATTTTATTTTCATTTGGCGAAAAAATAACTAGGTTTTGTATTTTGTAAAGATAACTTGGCGAAATGTTCAATCTAATTAAAATTAGCTCCACTATTACATGTGGATCTAACACCAGCCAGTTGGAGCTCATGTCCACCAATCAAAACCTTACTTGCAGAATCCTGCCAGTGATTTAAAAATAATTTGAAAACATTCCGAATTATCCTGAGGGTATACGACATGTTTCATGTGAATTACGAATGCCTTAAAACATGTTTTATTTTATAAAATAAATAATTTGTAATGTAAAACTGAAGACTGATTTAGTTAGTTTTTTTTATATAAATAAATAAATAAATAATTTTTAATGTAAAATTGAAGACTGATAACCCCGTACGTATTGGTATGGTTCGCTGTACTGCGGCCACTAAAATAGACTCGCCCAATATTTTTAGAATTTGTATGCTCCCAAATAACGTTATAAAAGGCGAAGTGTGATTGGTCAATATTTAAATTATTATTTACAGACGAAATGTTACCTGGACATTGGGGACTACGCAGTGTTGTTACTTTTAAATCACTGGCAGGATTCTGCAAGTAAGGTTTTGATTGGTGGACATGAGCTCCAACTGGCTGGTGTTAGATCCACATGTAATAGTGGAGCTAATTTTCATTAGATTGTGATTGGTGGACATGAGCTCCAATTGGCTGGTGTTAGATCCACATGTAATAGTGGAGCTAATTTTAATTAGATTGTGATTGGTGGACATGAGCTCCAACTGGCTGGTGTTAGATCCAAATGTAATAGTGGAGCTAATTTTAATTAGATTGTGATTGGTGGACATGAGCTCCAACTGGCTGCTGTTAGATCCACATGTAATAGTGGAGCTAATTTTAATTAGATTGCGAAATGTTTTGCTCACCCAGAGCTAGCCCTGCCATCTATAAGTATAACTTAATTTGCTATTTTTATTATTAATGACAAAACTGCTCAGTATACAAATTTACAGCAATTTTGATACCAATAAATAAATTAGTGATATTGGCATGTGGAATTGTGACACGGCTCATTTCATACCCTCAAAATTCAGATCATCAAAAAAGCAAGGGGAACTTTCTAATCTCGAACACAGTGGTGTTGGTCGACAACCAATGTTCACCAAAAACGTGTAGATATTTTCATAATTCATTTACATTTGCTTTGTTAACAATCTGTTGCGTTGTTCCCTCAAATTTATTCCACGTTTGTGGCGTTCACATGAGACGGATTTCGATGATGTAATTTTTTTTTACAAATATTCACTTCCTGGTGGGATTTTACATTCGTTGACAGCAAAGGTAAGTAATTAAAAAAAAATGTATTATTATTTTACTTTGTAGTTGTACTGGACAAGGTAACAAATAATGTCATTAAATTTATCCCGTTGTTGGATTGAACATTAACATGCACAATAGTACTTTCCTGTTAATGGGATGGAATTCGATAGGTCCAAGATAATGTGGGTTTTTTAATGACAAAAAAACTACTTATTCATATAAACTTATTTATTTATACATGCAAATTCAACTGCATGGGCATCAACAGTGAGTGCTGCTGCTACTATATGTAAATTAATTAAAAAACATTTATTACATTTAAACATTTTATTAAAAAACGCTGCGGTAAAGTTACGATGACCTTGGTGTGAAAATAAAGACGTAAACAACACATGCCTTTATATGGAATACTCCGTTCAATGTTTTAATCATAGACTGAAACTGGCTCGATCGCCCGATAATATAGACCTTTCGGTGTATTAGAAAAAATACCAGTCTTCGGACCAAATGTCATGTCATTGCAAGGAGCTTGCCTCGAGCTGTCCGATAGACATCTTCTGCCTCCAATTGTTATCACTTAATTTAATACGAAACACAATTTTTCATATTCGTTATGTGCAGCTATGGCTAATTACTTACTCTTAACTTTTCCAAACGTGCCATGTCCCAATGTTTCGCCTAAAATATAATGTCCAATTTTGACATGAGGATTCTTGTCCGCCATCTTGGAGCGCTTACTTTACGTCATTGATGAACTCTTTATTTTCATTGGTTCAAAAAGCTAAGGTAGCATAATTACCCGGATTGAAGAACATAAACAGACAACACGTGCTTGTCATATTTATTTACGTTCAGTTTGAGAAATTGATAATAATAATAAAATCAGTCCAGGGTTATTCCACAAATGGTTGTATGCGTGAATGGCAGTCATTATTTGATACATATTATCTATAAAATAAAATTAAATAACTTATACATGTTACTGTTTAACAACACAACTAGAGCACATTGATTTATTAATCGTCGGCTATTGGATGTCAAACACAATATCATTCTGATAGACCGGGAGCCAAGTGAGATTTAATTGTTGCGAGACCCCAACTGACTACAGAAACTACTGAAATTACCCCCAAAATGGGATTTAATTGTGAAAGTTCCATCCAAAATTCCTTTGCTACTTATAAGAGAACATCTCACTGAGCCCAAATCCACTACTCATGAAAAAATATTTAATGGGAAAGGCTACTTAAGAAAGACTCTAATTAGGGATTTAATGGTTGTGAAAGTTCCATCCTTGGAACCAAATGTGAAATGCGCACCCGATTCAGACAAGATAATGACTTATAGCATCAATGTGAAAGGTGGGTTGTTTTCTTTAGAACATGGACATGTAGTATATCAATGGATAGCTTTTGGTGAGTATTGTACAGATACGTCAATATTATGTATGAATATGGTATACAGAGTCATAAAACATGTTAATAGCCATTTTTTTTGCTGAGAGATGTGCATCATCTTGTCACTGTAAAATGGATTTTTCAGACTGCTAATTGGAGACCATCCATAAAGTGTTTTTTTATTTTTATCACCTCTGCTCCACGTACACCTTTTGTATATTTGACCATTAGTCCCTCCCCCCCCCCCCACACACACACACATGTGTTCAGGTGTAAATTAATCTTCGACACCGAAAAGTACATCGGACACAATTAGGAGCATGGACTGCATCTGACACCAATAAAATAATACATTTTGACTTATGCACCCTCGCCATGTAATGCTCGACCCCCCCCCCCCCCCTTTCTGGGCAAATGTACTTTATAGATGGCCCCTTGTTGCAAGGCAAAATATATTAAAGATTTTTTTAAAAGAGTTAATAACAAATAGTTTTCGACCATGCAGCCTGTCACAATACAGCAAATACTAGTACGTCATAAAAGTGGTTACACCCCCTGTACCACCAGGATCTGCTTGTGTAACATACTGACATGTCTCTGCATAATAGAAAAGCCTTGAAACATTTCAACACCATTTCTTGCAGCGACATAAATGTAATTTTTGACATGCATTAATGGCCTACAGTAGAATTGTCCACACTGACTTCTACCTCTCTTTGGGGGCAGGATCTAACTCAGTAAGTACAGCGTTCACCTGAAATGCTTGAGTCGAAGGATTGAATCCCTTTGGTGAACTCAAACTCTGATTAGTTTTTCCTGCGTCAGCCAGTGCCCTGCACCTGGTAGCTAAAACGAAAACTGATAGCGGTTTCCTCTTAGATTATATGACCAAATGTTTGACATCCACTAGCCAGTCATTGAACAAAACAAACTTTCTAGCTCTATGTTACTCCAACGCAGAATCAAGAAAACTGTCCATTGTGTGTATTTGGATTTTAGAATGTCCTTCACTGACAGCATCATCTACTTAAAGCAAAATGTGTCTGTATTTGACAAGAAATGTAATAAAGCCTGGAGCAGTCTTCCTTCAAGACAGATACTGTTGTTCTTTGGATTTATTATAAATTAGAAGTCATTTGAAGAAAAGATTATTCATCTCGAAACGATCTCAAAAACAAGCCATTCCTTCATAAATATACCATACTTGTCATTGCCCATCTTAATAAGTCTGTTCATCATATCATTGAAAGCTTGGACTTCAATGCATCATCTATTTGCTGCTTTCTTTAAATATATTTTCCATATGTCCCAATCTGATATTTCTCAGAAATGTCTTCTGTGTGTATTTGGTGTCTGAGATATTTCAACTTTTGACCAATCTTCATAGATGACTCCAGCTCTGCTACCACCTTTCATAGAAGCATTATTCTCCTCATGCTCCTGGTCAATAGAAACAGCAAAGAATGGTTATCATGTTGTTGTTGTTTTTATTGTGAAGCACCCTGCCAAAATTCAGCATATACATCAACATTTTATTCATTAAGTGTTGCCAAATCTTGCAAATGCACTGACAGTCACCCAGTTTGTGTTCTTTCAAGAAACCAATAATGATAAAATACTTGTATGCAAAATGAAGTTTGCTTTTCAAATGCTTATAAAAAGAGCATTATTTTTATTTCCAACTGCAGAACTGAAAAACAAAATTGGAACAGGGTTCATGATTCAGCTCTATGATTGCAGCAGTCTTTGACTGATGAAGTATAAATCATACGTGTATTCTACTGTAGGAGGGTGGGGATGTGTCACATTAGTTACTTTTGGGAAAGGAGTCTGTCGATCCTGAAGAGGCAACTCCAGCCTATATATACTAGGACATCCACTAATTCACTACCGTCAAGAATATAGATCTGCTACTACTTTGAATGCTGCCATCTTCATATGAAGGCATCTGAGAAACACAATTAAGTGATATTCACTATGACTTAATAGACATATACATTCAATACGTTTGTCATTGGCATGCAAAGGGCGGTCCAGGATAATTATGAATATTTGGTTGGGATTCAGAATGCAAACTTCCGTTTTCACTACACACATTGAGTGATGTATAGGCAGCGTTACAAAAACAGGAATACAAGAGAAGTAATAGGCACATTCCTCTCAGGGGTGGCACTCCCTGGCTGATGGTTCTCGTGGAATATAGCCATTAAAAAATAATCTCATCTTCATCAAAACCATCCTGTTCAAAAATTATTCCTGGTACATTGACTCATGTGACCTACGAGGTTCACGCCTGCAATATGTGCATTGGGCATATGTACTAACCAGTGTAATATGAATCATGTGATGTTCGCAACATAATTAAATATGTAAGTCACTTTCCCCAAAGAGATAAGGTGGACATAACCCTTTTCTTCTTCTTCTTCTGCGTTCAAACACTGTTGGTTACGGCTCTTAATTTAGATCAGGATTTGTATGTTCCCGATGAATTGTGTGGTGTTGATCAGTTCACATTTGGTTCCCCATAGATTGTTTCTAAAGTGCATCGGTATTGACCAAGAGGTGGTCTCCAATAAATAGTGTTTGGTAGCATTAATTCTGATGCTGCCCTTGAAATACTAGTCTAGTATAAACTATGTTAGCTATTTAAAGAAAAAACAACACGAAATTGTCATTAAGCAGTAAACTACAAGATGTGTAACAGACTTATATATGTAAATCTGTGTTATTAAGTGTGTATATAGCAATAAATACTCGTATGTTCAATTCTGACACCTACACTGGCTTCCATGGCAGCCAAAATGACCATTTTGAAAATGGCTGCCACAACAATCACTGAATAAATCTCCAATGTTGCTATTTCAAAAATATTTCCTAAGATATGTCCTAAAATGCAAAATGGCATGTTTCTATCATCAAAGACACACGTTTGTCCTTAATGATGATGAATTGGATGATGATGTTAATACTGAGTGAAACCTTTTAGTTGAAATGCACACATAATATTTAAGGGCAGGTAATTTAGTATGCTCACTATAATACAAAATGTCATATATTCTCTTAATTTACCTAAGAAATAGAGATAATTTAGGCATATATAAATTGTATACCGGCCAATATAAACTAAATCCGCATAGGTTTTTAGAAGGAAAAATAGAGACTTTTTAAAACTATGTTTCATTAAAAATGGCTATTAACATGTTTTATGACTCTGTATACCATATTCATACATAATATTGACTTATCTGTACAATACTCACCAAAAGCTATCCATTGATATACTACATGTCCATGTTCTAAAGAAAAAAAAAACACCCACCTTTCACATTGATGCTATAAGTCATTATCTTGTCTTTCCCGCAATATATTTTTCTTAAATTGGTAATTCTGAATCGGGTGAGCATACTCTACATTTCACATTTGGTTTCAAGGATGGAACTTTCACAACCATTAAATCCCTAATTAGCACTAATTAGAGTCTTTCTTAAGTAGCCTTTCCCATTAAATATTTTTTCATGAGTAGTGGATTTGGGCTCAGTAAGATGTCCTCTACCAAATAGCAAAGGAATTTCGAATGGAACTTTCACAATTAAATCCCTAATTAGCACTAATTAGCATTTGACCTCTTCTTAAGTGCACTTTCCCGCAATAATTTTTTTCTTAAATTGGTAATTCTGAATCGGGTGAGCATACTCTACATTTTACATTTGGTTCCAAGGATGGAACTTTCACAATTAAATCCCTAATTAGCACTAATTAGAGTCTTTCTTAAGTAGCCTTTCCCGCAAAATATTTTTTCTTAAGTTGTGGATTTGGGCTCGGTGAGATGTCCTCTAATAAGTAGCAAAGGAATTTTGGATGGAACTTTCACAACAATTAAATTCCATTTTGGGGGTAATTTCAGGATCCCGCACTATATTTACTTAAGAATTGGGTTTCTGTAGTCATTTGGGGTCCCTCTACACCTCAACGACCTCAAACCTTTTGGAACTCTTGCAACAATTAAATCTCACTTGGCTCCCGGTCTATGACAAGGAAGGAAGGAAGGAAATGTTTTATTTAACGATTCACTCAACACATTTTATTTATGGTTATATGGCGTCAGACACATGGTTAAGACCCACACAGACATTGAGAGAGAAAACCTGCTGTCGCCACTTCACGGGCTATTCTTTTCGATTTGTTACACCAGTTGTGGAGCACTGGCTGGAATGAGAAATAGCCCAATGGGTCCACCGATGGGGATCAATCCTAGACCGACCGCGCATCAAGCGAACGCTTTACCACTTGGCTACGTCCCGTCCCTCATTCTGACAAAGTCTTAGAGAAAACCAGCTACTTTTTAAGGATGTAAATAATTTCTACAATTATGGAACTACCGGTAATAAGGGTTATGGGTTAATGTTGGGTGTTTGTGTTATGATGGTGCAGGCGCGTGTGCAGGAATTTTAGCAAGGTGTGTGTGTTGGGGAGGAGGGGGTGCGTGGTCGAGACTCATGAGAAAAGTTTATATGGGGGTCGGGGTATGCGCCCCAAGAAAATGTATTAACGACCCGAAATACACACTCCTCCATGCGCATGTTATGGTAGTCGTGGTGTGTATATGTTTGTGTCCACCTGTTTGTGTGTGCGAAAACATGTTTGTAGTATCCTGGATTTGCATTACTTTATTAACACCTCTGGTCAGCATTTAGACAGGTTGTACGATCGATTCACATTCAATGGTGGATCTAAGGGGAAGGTCAAGGGCCTTCTCCCCCCCCGCCCCACTAAATTTTGCAACAGTTAAATCTTTTAACTGTAAAAATATATATATATATATTTTTTTTATTGTTATAGATTCTGAGGAATCTCTTCAGGAATGTGTGTGACCATCGGCCAAATGTCAATGGGGATGGATTTTTTGGATCTGTCATCAATTGATGTTAATATATTTATTGGCTTAATTCCCATTTTATTGACATGGGTAGGACCAGTGTTAAAATGCAGTTGTATGTCCTGCCCAACAAATGGTTCATCCTTAGAATATTATTTTTGCAAAGTTTGTTTGTTTTCTTATATTCTTGCTTATATCTAATTAAGCTTCAAACGTGCTGTGTTGGGCACACACCTCATCTATCTGGGCCCTGTTTTACAAAGCAATCTTAGATAGATAGATAACTACTTTAACGTGCTCATATACTATTAGGGTTTCGAACACGCCCATCCAAAGTCCGACCTCCGATAAGATCGGTGGACTGACTCGGGGAGGGGGAGGGGGAGGGTAGAGTTGAAAATGGGCAGAATTTTGAAAATAGCAATTAGTAAAAAAGTTAATAAAATTTAAAAATAAATAAATAAAAAGTTACAAGCCAAAAATAAAAAGAATTGACTGCTAGGCCGAATATTTATATTATTTGGAGCATTTTAGGACAGTCCAAAAATAAATAAGAGAAAGAAGAGAGGATCGGACTATTTAATAATATTAAAAAAAGAAAGTAATTTCGACATAAAATTTTGAATGCAGATCTAAAAGTTTAAAGTCCGATCGATATGTCCACGTGAGTGGCCTTAAGGCCGTTTGGGTGTACAGCTTATAGAGACGAGATGGGTTACATCCCATCAAGAAAACCCCTAGATTGACAGTCATTAGACGTTGAAGGGGTAGTGCTGTGCGGAAATACAGATCTCGAGAAGCCGGATCCGTCTGAACGAGAGAGAGAGAGTATCAGACTAGGATATAGTCCAGTCGTCATGGGTTGGTATAGTGGTGCGGACGGGCCCGACTCCGGAGGATACGAGATGGTAGGCCTAAGTAAACTCTAGAAAATAGTAGTAGGGGCCGACCCCCGCTTCCTATTTCTTCTTAGAGTGGGGCGGTCAATCTTCCAGTGCTGCTTGGACAGGCTTGGACATGTAGAGACTAAACGCAAACAACTGCGGCATTCTGCAGAATGGCCGTCATACGAGTCACGAAAAAACAAGTCGACATAGTCAGCTGGCGAAATGACGTGGAGGCAAGGAATCTCGCTAAAAAAGAATCCAACCTGGTGGTGCAGGCTGTCGAACCTAGAAGCGTTCCAGCGTTCAATCGGTTCCAATGGCATACATCCCAGTAGAAATCTTCATTTCGCTGACAAAAACACCAAAATGAAGGATCCCTCAAGTCAGCACACGAAAGCACGTGCAGTGTGCACAGGCAAAACAAACACGTTTTACCGCGTTGAGCTCCAGACTGGGAATGAGCAATCTTAGTGCTAAGATCACCTTAACTGCATTTAACTACCTGGTGCATTTAAGATAATCGTATCACCAAGATCGCTTCGTAAAACTGGGATCTGGTCTGCCTGTCCAAGATACTGTAGTGGGCTAATCGTTAGTGAGAGAGAAGTTGGTGTAGTGGCCTTATACCTACCCAATAAGTCATTACAGGGATGCGAACCCAGTACCTACCAGCCTTAAATCCACTACACTACTGACACTGGTTTTACACAGTGTTTCTGTTGCGGTTTATATCAGCCCAAAGAAGTATTTAAACATCAGAATATAAGTTTACAGGGCTGTAGCTAGCGGGAAGGGGGGGGGGGGGGGGGAGGCAAGGAAAAAAAATCCCGAAAGCATTATATAAACTTAAAGAAAATTCTCTTAACTCTTTAAGGAGTTTTAGACTATTAACTACTCAGTTGCCCCCCCCCCCCCCCCCCCCAAACAAAAAATCCTAGCTACGGCCCTGGTTTAGCTATTATGTTATAACTGTCAACTTTATAATCTGCATGAATTACAATTGGATCAAACCCCAATTTTTTTTTTACCAACATGCAGTTCTTTAATCAAACATGAATCCCGGATTTATTGGGGGGGGGGGGGGGGGGGGGGGGTCTTCATTCAATTACTTAAATGTAAATATATATTTGCAATCCATGCACTTTTTTTTTCGAGTAAAGGGGGTTTCGGACCCCTTCGAACCACTCCAAATAAATGCCTAGTAATGCTTTTATATGCATTGTGATGAATATCCATAGGTGCAACTATAAACCAAGTTTGATTAATCTATGACTTATAGTTTGTGAATCACAAAACTTTAATTTTGAGCTAAATGCAAAAGATGCCATTATCACTGCTGGAGTAGGAATACCTACCGGTATATCTTGCATTTTCACTTCATAAAGAAGTGAATAAATGAATGAATGTTTGATGACACACAGCAAAAATAAAAACAAACAAAAATAAAACCCACAACCCCCAACCCCCACAAAAGCAAATAACAAATAAAGTACTATATATTCAAAATAATTTATTCCCCAGTGGTAACATAAAATAAAGTAGTAAATGTAGGCCTACAAGCAAATCCATCACTTATTTTGAAGTTACATATTATTCGAATACCTGTGTAAATAATATTTAGTATACATTTATTAACTGCATGGTGAATATAACAATAACATTCCATAAAACAATCAAGTAAGACACAATAATTATGTACATATACATAAAATGTAACACAGTTTAAACATTGATTGAGCATTCTTAATTCGATCCATTGGCTAAGATAGACTTTCAAAATACTTGTATTTCTTACACAACCATTGTAAAGTACACCTTGGGCCGAATTTACGAAGCCTCTTTTGCTTTAACGCAGGTGTTTAAGCTTTGTAACTACATGTAAGTCATAAACAGGCTTTGTAACTACATGAAAGTCATAAACAGGCTTTGTAACTACATGTAAGTCATAAACAGGCTTTGTAAATTCGGCCCATGTGTTTTTTTATAATACATATATGTGTATTATCAATTTAAAGTGATGGACTGGTCATGACAGCCATATCACCTAGTTTAAAAAAAAAAGAGCAGAATTGAAACTGATTGCACTGCGACACATAAGTTATTGTAAAATATCAACTTCATCAGATTAATCATTATTGTCAACAAATACAATTAACATAGACTTGGTTATTTTCCATAAGAAACAAGCATTATAAGTGTACTGTTAAAGCAACACATGTCCCCTACCGAACCAAACAATTTTTCATATCTCCTAAATTTAAGGGCCATACCTTTGTGAAAAGTGGGTAAATCACCATAAAAGATAAACTTGATCAGTAATGGTCATTGCAAAACAAAAGTCTGGAAAACATTTTTTTAAATCTACTAAGTTCAATGAAAGTCAAACTTGTACTGTTACAGATCAAGTTTGGCTTTATAAAGCTATACACAAAATTTTAGCTTAATATCTCAAGGCCTTCTGAAAAAAAAAGTCAGACATGTTTTTTCTTCACATCTCTTAAGTTCAAAAACCATAACTCCGTCAAAAATGGGTAAATCGCCATGAAAGTCAAACTTGATCTGTAACAGTACATGATGAAACTATAGAGACGGATGGACAGAAGGAGAGAGATGAAACCTACAGTCCCCTCTGGTTAGATCGGTAAGGGACTAAACAAACCCACTTGGGATGCATCCTCCATGTTTTTAATGCTGGGTATTAACAAAAAAATTGCACTGAAAGATAACACAAAATACACAGACTCCTTACTACAATTGGGGTTTTAGATTATCACCTGTAATATGCAATACAAAAATTTTTCATAACTTTTTCATTAATGTTATTATGTATTAACAAAATTTAACTGAACCTTTGACATAATGGCTGAAAACCCCCTGAAAACCCCCACATCTAGCATCATCTAGGTAAAAATAAACCAAATAATTTTAACCAATGGTACAACTTTCATGACACAGTCTCAATTCATAAAATAAATAATTTACAATTAACACATACTATATCAAATGTGACATTTAAACTTTTAATACATATGCTGTAATTAAATTGCAATTTCCTTCACCGGATATTTTAACCAATCATCCAGTTCATATTTTTGTAACATAAATAAGCAGAAAATACACAAAATCATGAATAATATTGACAAACTTGATTGTTTTAAGTCATCTGTAAATTATATTCTAATATGGGTAACAAATATATACTCAACAACGAAAGTTTAGCTAATGCTAAAAGAAATGGCATAACATTTATAAATTAACCTATTTTTATTAATTAGTATTCACATCTGAAATGATTACCATTTACAAACATAAACTCATCAACCTTTGCCATAACACAACAGGAGGACCTGGTTTTCTTTTAGGTTTATTCAACCATGGCAAATTTAGACGTCATAAAAGATATTTCCTAAACTTTCATTGTTGAGTATAATACACATAACATCATAATTAAAGCCTGTGAGATTCAGCAATAGCATGACTAGTAATGACTAAATTCACCTAACAATAGATTACTGTGAACGTGTGCAACAAAATAAAATAACAACTGCCATTTTTATCCATTACATAACACAAACCATGTATTCAAAACTCTGTTCTAGTGCAGGGAACGTGTTCTTAAATGTTGTGAAGAACCGAGAACGTGTTCGTGAATGTGTTCCTGTTGTCAGATCCCACACTACCCCGTATAGTGTTGTGACAAGAACGCATTCTCAGCCTTTCGCAAACAGTTTCAAATACACAAAAAAACTCTTTGCACTAAACCGTGCATAAAATGAATGAATAAGTCCAGTTACATCAAGGTGTTCACTATCTTTGAAATTATGATGCCATTTAAGAAAAGTAGCCAGGTATTACCTACTGATCATGGTGAGCTGTACAATTATATAAGCTTGGAAAGTTGGTGGGGATCATGGCAAGAGTAGCTGTCAAAAATCGCTGCCTACCACCTAGTAATGAACACAATGTTTCATGATCCAACTTTAACTTTAAGGTATTAAGACAACATGCCTGTATTAATAAAAAAATTAAAGTCAAGACTCACAGCTTTAATAAAAAGTAAAAAAAGAGTTTTTTAACAAAACCACTAGAGCACATTGATTACTTAATCATCAGGCATTAAATGTCAAAAGGTGACAATTCTGACAGTCTTCAAAGCAAACCCACTATATTTCTTCATTAACAGCAAGAGACAGCATGCACCATGAATTTGATATATTGGTCATGGGGCACTGGTTGGGATGGAACACAGTCAAAGGGTCCACCTAAAACCCAGCATACTGAGGTGAGTGCTCTACTGACTCGGCTAACTCTCAAGTCCAGATTTATAGGGACTGTCCTGAGTTTGCTGCTGTTATAAGATATACAGACTACTAGAGCCTTTTTTGACAACTGAACTCACATACATCCTACACTTAATATATTTTCTAGTTCAGAATATCAGTTGGTATATGCAAGGTGTTTCTATTTGGCTGATATTTTGTTATTATTTTTAAAAATTTATCCCACTGCCCTCTTTATTTTCTCTGCTTTGAATTTCTTCCCAATCTGGCAGCTCCTATCTTTCAGCTTGATGCTTGTCTCTTGTGGCTATACACGTCACATACTTGCTATTTCCATTGTTTGGCCAATGTTTGTAATGGCTCAAATTTAATTTATTTTCCAAAATATAATTTTAAAAAATGTCGTATGTACAATACTATTGGGAGATAAACACACATAATGAAATAACACACGACTGTCCATTTGTCTGGTGCAAAACGTGATCCGATGTATGACTGCAGATACATTTTTGCCGACATTATCATGTAGCGGTAGATACGGAAACGTATACGAAAACACACCAGTGAATACCAAACCACATTGGCAACCGCATAAATGGACACACACACACACACACACACACAGACAAAACATCTGCATCACATAAGTACCACATTCACACAAGTGGTTATGTGGCTTATTGGTTGTTACTAAGATACAGAAACTCATAAATAGTGTGTAGAGATGTAACAAAACGTAATCATACTGGCCATCTGTTCTATTGTACACTCCTATACCCTGAACACCAAAGTATAAAAAGCACCACATAACAAACATTTTATAGGCCAAATTCAGGTTAAAATAACAAAGAAACAAAACCATCATTCTATATTTTACAGTCGTTCTCAGTCTTACCTATCCAACTGTGAACATGTTCAGAAGTCTAGATCACCAAAATGTCATCTTAATTTTTAATACTAACATAAGCTTATCAAAAGTTCCTAGAGGCCACACATCAGAAGGCACTAAATACCAACGTACCAACTCTCCTTTAGTGATCGTTTCTTCAGTCATAATTCTAACAGATACATGCATTTATGAGTTTCTGTATCTTAGTAACAACCAATAAGTCACGTAACCACTTGTGTGAATGTGGTACTTATGTGATGCAGATGTTTTGTGTGTGTGTGTGTGTCCATTTATACGGTTGCCAATATGGTTTGATATTCACTGGCGTGTTTTCGTACACGTTTCCATATCTACCGCTACATGATAATGTCGGCAAAAACGTATCTGTAGTCATACATTGGATCGCATTTCGCACCGGACAAATGGACAGTCTCATGTTATTTCATTATGTGTAATTTTAGCCACACAAGTGGACACACAACTTTACAGTTTTAATGTCTGAATTGATGACATAGTATTTGATGGACAGTTTAAAAAAAAGTGAGTGTTTTTATTTGTAAAGTACTGAAACAATGGCATCGGATCTGAAGCAAAATATTTCTCATTCGAACATGTCTCCACCCACATGATTACAAGCATTCCCCACAATTTATATCACCATAGAGGCACAAAAATATTATCTACTTATTAACAGAGTTAAAATCAAATGTCCCAACTTTTGGTGAAATGCAGATATATTTCTCCTAACATGGGTATCATATATAAAAATAAAACTCTGCGATCTAATCATAAGCTATTTAGACAATCTAAGGATCAGTCCCTATTGCTGGTTAAAAATCTGAGAATGTTCATCATTCAAATACAGTTCAGTGTGACACAAATTGAGTTCCACGTTTTTATCCACTTTTCTCTGCGATGCGCGCTTTGGTCTCCTCACTGTTGGGAGATTGGTAATCTTTCATGGGCGGGCAGGTGCACATGATGTGCTGGTCTCCGTATTTATCATCAATACGCCCCACTGACGGCCAGAACTTGGTGTCAGGTCGCACAAAGTCCTGAAAACAAAGATATGAATTATATACTCAATTAAAAAATTTCACGGATGTGTTTAAAGTAGGCTAATCAACACATGTAAACCAGTTTTTAAAAAATAACAGCTTTATTAAGCATATATGATCAAATTCAGAGATATTAAATAAAAAAAGAAAAGAAAACATTGAGAAATTTGACTACAGTATATGATGTGTTGAACTTCTGTATGGTAATAATGTAATATCCCCAACCAAGTGTTTGACAGCACACTTCGTTAACTATGTTTAATTAGGCTTTTATTTTTGTGGAAGACGTGGTAGCCGAGAGGTTAAAATCGCAGGCTGTCAAATGTCATGCAAATCGGTGCAGTAGGTTTGAATACTGCCAACCGACACTTGGTTTAAAAAAAATAAAAATAATATTACCACAACACTCTCGCTGACTCTGACAATCAAGAGTTAGAAAATACACAACACAAACCTAACAAAAAACCCTTCCCCACCATCACCTCAAACACCAACAAAAAACTACAACTGTTTGGTGACTAACATAGTGTCTCGATAGTTAAAAAACAATTCCACTTCTGTCACTGAAACTAACACACACCATGGTCTTTGATATACCAGTTGTGGAGCACTGGCTGGTATGGCAGAAACTGAAATGTGTGTACCCATTAAGATGTATGGATTCTAAAACCCACCACATCTCGTGTTCTTGCTAATGAGTGTACCCATTAAGATGTATGGATTCTAAAACCCACCACATCTCGTGTTCTTGCTAATGAGTGTACCCATTAAGATGTATGGATTCTAAAACCCACCACATCTCGTGTTCTTGCTAATGAGTGTATTTCAGAAACATTGTACTGATATGGTTACCAAATACAAATTACTCACAGCTGGGTAAGCTGCCATTTCTCTTGAATAAGGTCGGTCCCACGTGGATGATATGACAACAGACTGGGTGTGTGGCGCCATCTGTCAAATATAAAACACTCTTTGATCAATCTCTGTATGTCTATTTATGTTGTATTAGATTATTTATATAGTACAGGATAATTATACAATAGGACATATTTTAAACCAAAATGCAATCTAACTTTATACATAATATATTCAACTTTTTTTTTTAGATCTTTTTACTTATTTGAAAGTTTGAAGAAATGTTCTACTTGGACGTAATTTTAGATTGTGTATTCACTTTTTTATCTTTTATACATTTAACCATTTGTTTGCATATATGTTTAAAATATGATGGTATACCATACCTTTAATGGGTTGACTTTTATATCCATTTTTCCATCTTCAATATCCTGAATTTCCTCTCTTATTGCTAAAAATAAATAGACTAACTGTAAAAAATTTCATTAATAAGTGCATTAAATTTTACTATATTTAATCTAATTTAGTCTAACAAGAGGTTTCCAGATATCGTTCCATTGACTAAATGTTCAAACTAATAAGTAATTCAATGTCATATGCTGTCGGGTTAACAAAGGGGGAAATGTTAATATCTTAATTGTAACTGTTGAACTGTTAAAACAAATGATTTGATATATGTTATGTTTTAAAAGAGTAGTGAGAAATAAATAGTTCAGTTTTGTTGGAGGAGAAAGCAAAATAACTCTAGGAAACAAAATCCATTATTATCAATTTTAAACAGGAATTCTTCAGAATTAAATGTCTTATCTACCATAAACTTAATCAATATTGTTGACAGTTTCATCCACAGATGTTCATCTCTATGCATATTTAAAAACAAAATATGTGCCCCCAAAGTATATCTTTAAAAAAACATTCAATTAAAATTTTAAATATAATTATTTTAAATTTTTACAGATGTATTGTATAGGGGTGGGAATTGGTGAACTGTAAAACAGAAGAAATCTAGAGGGGTCCGAATCCTAGGTTAAAATCTGTGCCATCCGACACATTTTGGAGGAAAGGACGATTAAAATGCGATCCAAGCAGCTGATCCGAGGGGAATTCCCACCCTGATTGTAACGACCATAAACTATAAACCATGTTTCTCCGATGTAAGACTTATAGTTTGTGAGAAATGCAGCTATAAACCTGGTTTCTCCGATGTAAGACTTATAGTTTGTGAGAAATGCAGCTATAAACCAGGTTTCTCCGATGTACGACTTATAGTTTGTGAGAGATGCAGCTATAAACCAGGTTTCTCCGACTTATAGTTTGTGAGAGATGCAGCTATAAACCAGGTTTCTCCGATGTAAGACTTATAGTTTGTGAGAGATGCAGCTATAAACCAGGTTTCTCCGATGTACGACTTATAGTTTGTGAGAGATGCAGCTATAAACCAGGTTTCTCCGATGTACGACTTATAGTTTGTGAGAGATGGAGCTATAAACCAGGTTTCTCCGATGTACGACTTATAGTTTGTGACAGATGCAGCTATAAACCAGGTTTCTCCGATGTACGACTTATAGTTTGTGACAGATGGAGCTATAAACCAGGTTTCTCCGATGTACGACTTATAGTTTGTGAGAGATGGAGCTATAAACCAGGTTTCTCCGATGTAAGACTTATAGTTTGTGAGAGATGCAGTTATAAACCAGGTTTCTCCGATGTAAGACTTATAGTTTGTGAGAGATGGAGCTATAAACCAGGTTTCTCCGATGTACGACTTATAGTTTGTGACAGATGCAGCTATAAACCAGGTTTCTCCGATGTACGACTTATAGTTTGTGACAGATGGAGCTATAAACCAGGTTTCTCCGATGTACGACTTATAGTTTGTGAGAGATGGAGCTATAAACCAGGTTTCTCCGATGTAAGACTTATAGTTTGTGAGAGATGCAGTTATAAACCAGGTTTCTCCGATGTAAGACTTATAGTTTGTGAGAGATGCAGCTATAAACCAGGTTTCTCCGATGTACGACTTATAGTTTGTGAGAGATGCAGTTATAAACCAGGTTTCTCCGATGTACGACTTATAGTTTGTGAGAGATGCAGCTATAAACCAGGTTTCTCCGATGTAAGACTTATAGTTTGTGAGAGATGGAGCTATAAACCAGGTTTCTCCGATGTAAGACTTATAGTTTGTGAGAGATGCAGCTATAAACCAGGTTTCTCCGATGTAAGACTTATAGTTTGTGAGAGATGCAGCTATAAACCAGGTTTCTCCGATGTACGACTTATAGTTTGTGAGAGATGGAGCTATAAACCAGGTTTCTCCGATGTAAGACTTATAGTTTGTGAGAGATGGAGCTATAAACCAGGTTTCTCCGATGTAAGACTTATAGTTTGTGAGAGATGCAGCTATAAACCAGGTTTCTCCGATGTACGACTTATAGTTTGTGAGAGATGCAGCTATAAACCAGGTTTCTCCGATGTAAGACTTATAGTTTGTGAGAGATGGAGCTATAAACCAGGTTTCTCCGATGTAAGACTTATAGTTTGTGAGAGATGCAGCTATAAACCAGGTTTCTCCGATGTAAGACTTATAGTTTGTGAGAGATGCAGCTATAAACCAGGTTTCTCCGATGTAAGACTTATAGTTTGTGAGAGATGCAGCTATAAACCAGGTTTCTCCGATGTAAGACTTATAGTTTGTGAGAGATGCAGCTATAAACCAGGTTTCTCCGATGTAAGACTTATAGTTTGTGAGAGATGCAGCTATAAACCAGGTTTCTCCGATGTACGACTTATAGTTTGTGAGAGATGCAGCTATAAACCAGGTTTCTCCGATGTAAGACTTATAGTGTGTGAGAGATGCAGCTATAAACCAGTTTTCTCCGATGTAAGACTTATAGTTTGTGAAAGATGTAGCTAAATGTAAATCTATCATTCAGCTAAATGCAGAAATTGATGAAAGAAAAATGAGAAAACTCTAACACTGACCAATAAATGCATCACACAGTTTATCTAGCTCCTCTTTATCTTCCGACTCCGTGGGTTCGATCATCAGAGTTCCACTCACCGGCCACGACATTGTTGGAGAATGGAATCCTAACAAAACAAATTCTCATCAAACAAAAATTATCTTCACAATAACAGCACAATGCAAATTGTTGACTGAAATGTGATGAAGCCCATTGGCTGTAAAACAGTTAGCTTCTTAATAAAATGTGTCCTACATCAGATATCTGGGAGACAATTAAGTTGGCATCTAAGCTTCATCCAGCACATTAACTTTGAGAATGCCGTTATAAACAGAATTGTTTTCAAGCTCAACCCCCACCCCCAAATAATAATTAAAAAATAATTATCTGGATGTAAACAATTATGATAATTAATCACAAATGCTTATTTTTAAGTCGATCAATGTTTAAAAAAAAGTGTGATATTCATGGAGCAAACATTCTTTATTTGACGTGGCTCACCATAATCCTGAAGTCGTTTTGCAATATCTGCAACTTCAATAGAGGCTGTTTTTTTAAATTGTCGACAGTCAATGATGAATTCATGGGCCACAAAACCTGAAAAAGAAAGGAATTCTAAGTTCATTATTTTTTAAAATCTTATCCAGGTACACACTACATAGGAAAGGATGTTTAAAGTTGCACGCCCTAGTTTCAGCCCATGAAAATTAATTCTAATTTTGGTTAATCTACAAAACTGTAACACACTTAGATCACGTTTTTATAAAATAGAGTGAAAAAGCAGGTTTTATATCAATAAATACCATAGGAATCCCCGTGACCCAATTACTTGAAATAATTTTGAAAGTCAGTATTCTGATGTCACCGGTAGATGTTGCTCGAAGCACAGAAATGCCTGTCACGACAAATTTCCCAGAGTGCACACAGAATTGGGGTGCGTTCCTTTCACCTCTCCTGTGCATGTTCCAACTGTTCTGTCCTCTCCAGATATCGTGAGACTTATTGGTTTTAAGGGTTTGTAATGTTTTGTATTGAGATATTTACTTGTCTGAACTTTATTTTTAATGAAAATGTTCACGAATTGTGAAGAAAAACCTCACAAATGAACGACAAGCAAATGACAGCAAATCGGATGTTGATTGCACGAACCGTGCACGAGAAAACAAACCGAACCAAAATGATAACGGTCACGTGGTATACCAACGTCTGTGACATTGAAATGGGAAGATCCCCTCTGAAAATAGATTAGACCATGTCTGCTCAATGTTTTTTTCTTAGACGTGCGTGCGTTTTTAAGAAATACAAAAAATACATTTTGTGGTATTACAAACACCAGGATTACCAAAAAACATTTCAGGTGAATGGAAATGTATATTCTAATAATCTAAATAATAAAATGTAAGTAAAGTGCAATTTTATTTGTGAGAAAATGGGTTTAATAGCGAAAAACAACGGCGTAATGGTTAACAACTAGGACGTGTTCCTTTAACAATACTTCAACATCAACAAAAAAAATCACTATTTATGTTTCATGTCAGCTCTTGCAACAGATAAGTATATTTCAACATGTTAATTTTAACAGTCTGCTTTATCTGGATCTCTGGTACTAACATATCTTGTTGACTGTCATGGAATAAACCTACCTGCCTCGGTGGTCTAGTGGTTAAGCCATCAGCCATAAGGCTGATGTACATGTAGGTACTGGGTTCACAGCCTGGTACCGGCTCCCACCAGAGCGAGTTTTAACAATCACTACGCTGACTTCTCTCTTACTAACAACTAACCACTAGCCTACTGTCCTGGGGTCCATTCAATTAAGAAATTGTAGTGCATAACAACTCAGGGCCGTACCCTGATCAAAATCCAGGGAGGGGGGCACTACTTTTTATAAACAAATGGAACACTATACAAATTAAACCCTGAAATGTGTATGCTACTTTTAGGAGTAAAAAAACCAAAAGTGATATTCTCGGGGGGGGGGGGGGGGACTGCCCCCCCCCCCCCCCCCCCCCACAGGGTATGGCCCTGCAACTGTATACACTGAAAGTGATCTTAGCGCTAAGATTGCTTTGAGGAACAGGACCCTGGACGGACAGACAGACAGACAGACCAGATAGCTGAGATGTGAACCCAGGACAGCATGCTTGAACCGTAACTGGATATAGGCAAGGAAATAAGTTGAAATGAATTAAGGAAGGAATAAGCACTCTCTGATGGTTACCAATCCTGGTTCAACAACTATTTACAAGCATCACATTTGTTCTCAAGTAACAGTCTCAGTTAATGTAACACTGATGTTAAATCCGATAGGGTAACAGTTTGTACAGCTAGAGACAGCTTCATGGGCCACCAATATGAACCATCCCATAGACAGGATAGTACTTACCACAGCCTTTGTTACATCAGTTGTGGAGCACTGGCTGGAACGAGAAATAGCACAAAGTGTCCACCGAAGGGGATCGATCCTAGGCCGACAGCACATCAAGCGAACGCTTTACCACTGGACTACGTCCCGCCCCCTCGTGTTAACAGGATTAAAATATTTTTGAGCATACAAGAATGTACTTCAAGTATCACAGTGCTGTCAACTTTGACTCAAAGATTCACTGACTGGACTTATATCCACCGACGTTTTACCAAATGAGTTAAAACAAATACTTATTTTACTTCAAGAGTTGTGTCCCTTCTTTTCAACAACTAAATACCTGTTTATTGACAATTTAGACCATTATACATTAAATCTTGGATTTTTATCCATTTTATTTGTTTTAAAATGGGTGTGGGGTTAAAATGTTATTTTAATTTTTTTTTTTTCAAGACATTGGAAATATCACAAATCAAGCAAAAATAAAAAATTAAATTTTGTTTGACCAATAAACCCCCCAGCGTTGGGCCTTTATCCTTGGGATGGGTGGGATGAAAATCTCGGATGTATTTTATAATGAAGTTAATTATGCCAATAAGATATGCAGTAAAGTATACCCAGGGTATTGTACTTCCAATTAAGTGTTCACCTCTTCTTCCTCCTTCACTTCTTTGGTCTGAATGTTTTTCCCTTTGCTCACCATAAATCATCAAATTTACTAAGTGACTAAATCTGTACTTACAAACATTCAATTAAAAAATATGCATCCAAGTTGGTAATCGTGAACAGTACTTTAGCTTCCTGCTGGCTGAAAATAAAGAGGCTGTTGGTGTACTATTTAAACCAGAAAGAAACAAACCATTCTCATTTTTGTACAGGACTTTGTAGTAATCATTCAACCGGTAACTCATGTAGTTAGCATTCAGGATGGCGATTTCTGAAGCATGGCGCAGACCTGTGGACCCCATCATCTTGATGTACGACCATGTGATGGGAAGAATTGCACTCGACCCGAATGGAGCAGCTGATATGACGCCAAACGACTGAGCGCCAGGACCTGTGGTTCCTCGGGGAGGGATGATGGGATGTGTTGGCAGATATGGGGCTAAATGTTTTTTACTGAAACAAAAAGCACACCAAATATGTCAATAAAACAATAGTTTGTTTTGTTTAACAACACCACTAGAGCATATTGATTTATTAATCATCGGCTGTTGGATGTCAAAGATTTGTTAATTCTGACAAATCCACTCCATTTTTGTATTAGCAGCAAGGGACACTGTTTTTTAGAGGAAACCCGCTGTCGCCACCGGCTACTCTTTTACGACAGGCAGCAAGGGATCTTTTATTTGCGCTTCCCACAGGCAGATAGCACAAACCATGGCCTTTGTTGAACCAGTTATGGATCACTGGTCAGTGCAAGTGGTTTACACCTACCCACTGAGCCTTGCGGAACACTCACTATAGATAAAGAGATGCTTAGCGTTTTGAAAATGAACTTTTTGGGCTGAATTTACAAAGCCTGTTTATATCTTACACACATGTAACTACATATATTTACAATGCTTAAACACCTGCATTTAAGACAAACAGGCGTCATAATTTGGCCCATCAATTTTAGTCTAAAAATGAATCAATAAAAATATAATAGACGATGTAAAAGTGAGCTTACACTCCAATAGGCCCCATGCCAGGTCCCCCTCCACCATGGGGGATGCAGAATGTCTTGTGTAGATTCAGGTGAGATACATCAGAGCCGTAGTCACCGGGACGACAAATACCAACCTGGATCAGAAAGGAAAGGAATGTGTAATGACACCCCAGCACATTTTAAACTACTGCTATTAGGTGTCTACAGTCAAGTCTGTCCTAGCCACCCGAACTGTTGTTTTGTCATTAATTATAATTTGACTCGACTTAGATAATGGAAATCTGTTTTGAAAATAAGTAAAAATATTTATTTTTAGCATGAAACCAAAGCAAAAACACAAATTATATTCCAGAAATGAAAGTAGATTTTATTTTGATCTGGTTAAGACTGGATATATATTTTATTTTTGTCAATCTATTCCAAATAGTTGGTGATCTATTTTATAAAGTTTAGACACTTTCTTCTGTTATACAAATTCATTCTATTCTGATTCAAAAATGTTGCTAAAAAGCCCTGAATGCTCTTTTTTTTATAAACCTTAAAAAATTACAACCAAAATTATTTTTAAAAATACGAAACTGTTCTATTATTCCAGAACAAAAATTTATTATTATAACAACTGACCAACCTGAGCATTCATGTTTGCCCCATCCACGTACACCTGACCTCCATAGTGATGGATTATGTCGCAAACAAGTCTGAAAATAGCAACAAATGTGATATAAATCTATTTTTGTCAAAGAAGCACCTTTTGAAATAAAGTACAATAGTGTAGGTTACACCTCCAAATGAACACGATCTCAGAATTTGCTACAAGAAGTATTGTAGTACTGAGTAAAAGATCTCAGAATTTGCTACAAGTATTGTAGTACTGAGTAAAAGATCTCAGAATTTGCTACAAGAAGTATTGTAGTACTGAGTAAAAGATCTCAGAATTTGCTACAATAAGTATTGTAGTACTGAGTAAAAGATCTCAGAATTTGCTACAAGAAGTATATTGTAGTACTGAGTAAAAGATCTCAGAATTTGCTACAAGAAGTATTGTAGTACCGAGTAAAAGAATAACATGTATGCAATATCTGCATCATGATATCATAAATGAGATACATTTAATCCAGTCCAAAGATAAAACATATCTGGCCAAATTTACACACAAATCGGTGCAATAGGTTCGAATCCTGGCAATTAACACTTTGTGTTTTTAAATAGAGAATAACTAGTTAATGACATCGGATATCTGCTTTATCCTGGGACGGTAACAATGGGAAATCATGCAAGGCTACCGGCCTCGGTGGCGTCATGGCAGGCCATCGGTCTACAGGCTGGTAGGTACTGGGTTCGGATCCCAGTCGAGGCATGGGATTTTTAATCCAGATACCGACTCCAAACCCTGAGTGAGTGCTCCGCAAGGCTCAATGGGTAGGTGTAAACCACTTGCACCGACCAGTGATCCATAACTGGTTCAACAAAGGCCATGGTTTGTGCTATCCTGCCTGTGGGAAGTGCAAATAAAAGATCCCTTGCTGCTAATCGGAAGAGTAGCCCATATAGTGGCGACAGCGGGTTTCCTCTCAAAATCTGTGTGGTCCGTAACCATATGTCTGACGCCATATAACCGTAAATAAAATGTGTTGAGTGCGTCGTTAAATAAAACATTTCTTTTTTTCATCGTTATCCTGCATACCATAAAAATTAAGGGGAAAAGCTATTATTTCTGTTATTTTAGCCACATTGTACGATGACCTAGAGGTCAAATGAGTGATTTTGTAATGTAGGCTATGCATGTGACGTCACACGAGTGACATAAAAAGTCATAACCTGATAGTAGCAATAGAAATGGTGGCTGCAGGATAAATATTACAAAGCATGTTTTAACTTAAATATATGTAACTACATGTATTTACAATACTTAACTATCTGCATTTAAGAAAAACCGGCTTTGTAAATTTGGTTGATAAGTGTTTACTTCCTACATATAGTAATATATAAATGACCCCACTTCTAGACATACCATAGTGTGTGATATGTTTTGAAATAATGAAATGTCAGCCACTCCACAAGATAGATTCCTCCCACAGATACAACTCACCGTATGTCTTTATCAAACACGCCAAATGTTGATGGGTAGGTGATCATCAAGCAGGCCAGTGTATCCTTGTGCTTTTCCACCTGAAAAACATATTTATTCTCAATATTAGTGAACACTTTTGTTTTGCTACAATGGAATGTTAAAACGCTATGGTTTGAGATGATGACAGATGAGAAAATTCAATTTCTTACACATCATTGTAGTGCATCATTTATGTCTATGACATCATTAACTTATACACCTGTAACCTAATGTTGAGGTTCTTTATTTATTGTCTTCCCGTTAAACTATACTAAAAATTACTTTTTTAACGGTGTGTAAGAAACAGAATAATACACTCATGCCTGTTGGAGACAATTTATCTCATAACTTGTGGTTTCCAAAACTATCCAAATTGCACGTTAGATACATCTAGCAACTACTTGTTGCAAAATAAAATTTGTCTCCTACAGGTACTTATGCATTATTCTTTTATCCCAGTGACAGATATATGTGTATTATGCAATGATGTTATATAACAAAGGTATATCATTAACGTGTTTTAACTATAAACACTGACCATGGCCTCCAGATGTTTCATGTCCAGCTGTCCATCCTTGTTCACATTGACTGGTTGTATCTTCATCCCAGCCATCTGTGCACTGGCCGGGTTAGTACCGTGAGCTGACACCGGGATCAAACACACCTAGAATTAAAAAACTCGGACATTGTAGTAGAGCCACCGAAGTTATTCAAGAGATTACATTTGGTATTTCCCCTCACTGAAATATATCAATCTTAAAGGCACAGACCCTAGTTTTAACTCGTAGAAATGGATTCGAAGTTTAGTTAATCTACAAACCTGTAACTCATTTGGATAACGTTACAACAGAGTGAAAAAAACAGTCTGAACAGTTTGAACTTAAAATATAGGTCATCACCAATCAGATATATTAAATCAGTCTCCAACATATGTTTAATACTGCGATGATTAATAAATCAATGTGCTCCAGTGGTGTTGTTAAACAAAACAAACTTTTAACTCTCTAAACGTTATGTTCAGGGATGTGAGAGTGGCTGGAACAAAAAAGCTACTGCGGTCGGGGTCCAGTGGCCGCTCAAGGGCCCCTGAAGGAAAATTGTTGTTTGCAACTCTTGGAACTGCCAAAAATTGCATTCAATGCTAGCAAATCTAAACTGGTTATATCTTATAATATAAGGAACACATCATAAACTTGAAACCATGAAAACATGCAAATGAACCCTGTGTGGTCAACAGTATTGCACATCATGTTTTAGTTTTTTTAGACGAAATGGAAAAGGGCATTTACACGTAGCTCTCACATCCCTGTATGTTTTATCAATGATTTAATTTTAACAGAGTTCTGCACATGATGGTTGGTGCTGGTCGAGACTGATTAGTTACTGCAACATTAAAGTTCCAATCAGAACTGTGGCTGAAAACCACAATTTAGAATAAATAATGAACTTTCACCACTCATGAATCCTGTGTAAGTACCATTAATATGTAACAACTACAATGGAGCATTTTTGTCGTGAATTTGACAAGATTTGAAACTAAAATATACAAAACTCCATTTAAAATGCACCATTCAGATTTGTAGCTATAAAATGAATATGAGAAGAAATAATAATATATTTACATTGGTAGGCAATAAATAACTGCCAAAATGTATTCAATGGTTTGAGATATTGTGTGTTTTAAAGCAACTTAACATGTGCAAATAGCAAAAGCAACTGAAAATTGGGCGGTGCATTTTCAATGAACTTCACTATATAAAAACCTTACATTTCTTTGTCCTTCACCTTTATCTTGTAGATACGCCATGATAGATCGTAGACCAGTGTACTCACCCTGGGCACCACTGCAACAAATAACAAAACTTTAGTCAACAAGACTGACTAAGGAAATTGTTTTCTAACATTTTATGAATCTCATTCTTCGAGTTCAATTCCTCACAAGTGTTGGAGAGACAAGGATTGTGAAGTGAAAAATGCACAACAATGTAGTTTCTTGTTAAATTACAATGTATCAAAAACCTAATAAAATCATTTTTCTCAGAATATCACAAACATATAGATGACAATAATGAGATAAATGGTTAAACTAAAATTTTAAGACCTTGCCACGAAACAATTTATGGGGAATGATTAATTGCCTCCCCTGACTTAGATTATGGGGAGCCATTTAAGATATTACCATACTGAGCATTGCTATTTAATCCTTTTTTTTCTATCTTATGGTCCGTTCCTTGGCGTGTGAGGTAGCTTGCATGTTTCAATGATTAGGAGAGTTATGCCAGTTAGAGCTTCAGCTCTTGGTAGGGTCACCCAAGCTGGACTGGTCATAGGGTAGAGACTAGACTAATATAGACTGGACAGACAGAGGACGTGAATCAAGAAAGACAACTGTCTAGGAGAAGCAAACTCCAAAATCAAAACTGGGCTGAAGAGGCTTAGAATCCTAGTAAGGAAACTCTCGTAGGAGAAGGAAATTTTCAAAATTCAAAACTCAAACCAAGTCCACTGAAGTCACGAGTACTGAAGCTATGCATCAGCATTAGCGTGGAAACTGAAAGGAAATGTCTGTACATTCACCAAGATCTATGATTATTAATCCTTTTTTAAATTTACAAGTAAGGGAGAAAAAAATTACTCTTCTTGAACGAGTGTCCGGGGAGTAATAGGGAGTCAAAGTGATAGCTCCCCTTAATTGGCAAGGTGTGAATTTTGGCATGGGACCAGAGACAATTTCAGGAACTGGTGCAACTCATAAAAAGAGCATTTGTCATAATGCAATTCGTTTTTCTTTTGGATATAAGGAATGGGGAGGAATACAATCATGAAAAAGAAATCTGACCTGTTTGGTTGCAAGGATATTTTATCATATCCTGTTATCTCACAAAGATCGTTCTCCATTTCCTGGAACATCTCATGGTATCCGGTGGCCTGACTCAGTGGGACAAACGGATGAATGTTAGTAAACTCACTCCATGAACAGGGCTGTAAATAGAGACAGTGTTATAGTAACTAGTATACTGCACTGCTAATTCAATAAACTACATTACAGAATTTTACTGCTGCAAAATGGACTATTAAGAAGTTTTGTAAACTCACTCTATGAGCAGGGCTGTAAATAGAGACAGTGTTATAGTAACTATTACACTGCACTGCTAATTAAATAAACTACATTACGGAATTTTACTGCTGCAAAATGGACTATTAAGAAGTTTTGTAAACTCACTCCATGAACAGGGCTGTAAATAGAGACAGTGTTATAGTAACTAGTATACTGCACTGCTAATTCAATAAACTACATTACAGAATTTTACTGCTGCAAAATGGACTATTAAGAAGTTTTGTAAACTCACTCCATGAACAGGGCTGTAAATAGAGACAGTGTTATAGTAACTAGTATACTGCACTGCTAATTCAATAAACTACATTACAGAATTTCACTGCTGCAAAATGGACTATTAAGAAGTTTTGTAAACTCACTCCATGAACAGGGCTGTAAATAGAGACAGTGTTATTATAACTATTATACTGCACTGCTAATTCAATCAACTACATTACAGAATTTTACTGCTGCAAAATGGACTATTAAGAAGTTCTGAAAAAGGCAAAAATGATCATGTTCATTGTTGTAGATAAATCCAATGTATGAGAAATCTGAAAAATTTCGTCAGAACATCTATAGCCATATTCAAGGGCCAATTAGCCAACAAAAGGAAAATTATTTATGAAATTGTATTTATTGTATTTATTTTATTTTTGAATTAGCCAATTAATAATGAAATATATTTGACAAATTAAATTTTAATTCAAATTTGGCGATTTGACAAACAAGAAAAGAAAAGAAGCTTAAACCTTGCATGTAAATAATAAAATCACTAAATGCATATTTTGGCTAGTCCTTGCTGATAGTCTGAATATTTCTTTAGCTCAGGATTTGAAAGGCTGAGTTTTAGTATAACAGTCCGACCATTATTATGAAGATTGCCGAGATTGAGGCATTACCATTAGTTCGGTGGTACTGTTGAGTTTCATGGTGCAAGAGCCGAGGGGGATCATCGAGTGAACGAGAGACAAGTCTTTGTTCTCCAGCTGCTTCATGTATCGCACGATGTTCGTCTCGGACTGGTGCCTGTTAGAAGCATTTTTACAATAACACTTAACATATTTATTTTAATTTTAATGTTTTATTTAACGATGCACTCAACACATTTTATTTAAGGTTATATGGTGTCGGACATATGGTTAAGGACCACACAGATATTGATAGAGGAAACCCATTGTCGCCACTTCATGGGCTCTCTTTTTGATTAGCAGCAAGGGATCTTTTATATGCACTATCCCACAGACAGGATAATATATACCACAGCCTTTGATATACATATACCTGTCATATGGTTAACACATCTTGGCCATTACGGTTAACACAATTACCCATTACAGTTAACACAACTAGCCATTACGGTTAACACAACTAGCCATTACGGTTAACACATCTTGCCATTACGGTTAACACAACTAGCCATTACGGTTAACACATCTTGCCATTACGGTTAACACAACTAGCCATTACGGTTAACACAACTAGCCATTACGGTTAACACAACTAGCCATTACGGTTAACACAACTAGCCATTACGGTTAACACAACTAGCCATTACGGTTAACACAACTAGCCATTACGGTTAACACAACTTGCCATCTTGCCATTACGGTTAACACAACTAGCCATTACGGTTAACACATCTTGCCATTACGGTTAACACATCTTGCCATTACGGTTAACACAACTAGCCATTACGGTTAACACAACTTGCCATTACGGTTAACACATCTTGCCATTACGGTTAACACAACTAGCCATTACGGTAACACAACTACATCTTGCCATTACGGTTAACACAACTAGCCATTACAGTTAACACATCTTGCCATTACGGTTAACACATCTTGCCATTACGGTTAACACAACTAGCCATTACGGTTAACACATCTTGCCATTACGGTTAACACAACTAGCCATTACGGTTAACACAACTAGCCATTACGGTTAACACAACTAGCCATTACGGTTAACACAACTTGCCATTACGGTTAACACAACTAGCCATTACGGTTAACACAACTTGCCATTACGGTTAACACATCTTGCCATTACGGTTAACACAACTAGCCATTACAGTTAACACATATTGCCATTACGGTTAACACAACTAGCCATTACGGTTAACACAACTAGCCATTACGGTTAACACATCTTGCCATTACGGTTAACACAACTAGCCATTACGGTTAACACAACTAGCCATTACGGTTAACACAACTAGCCATTACGGTTAACACAACTAGCCATTACGGTTAACACAACTAGCCATTACGGTTAACACAACTAGCCATTACGGTTAACACATCTTGCCATTACGGTTAACACAACTAGCCATTACGGTTAACACATCTTGCCATTACGGTTAACACAACTAGCCATTACGGTTAACACAACTAGCCATTACGGTTAACACAACTAGCCATTACGGTTAACACATCTAGCCATTATGGTTAACACATCTTGCCATTACGGTTAACACAACCAGCCATTACGGTTAACACATCTTGCCATTACGGTTAACACAACTAGCCATTACGGTTAACACAACTAGCCATTACGGTTAACACATCTTGCCATTACGGTTAACACAACTAGCCATTACAGTTAACACATCTTGCCATTACGGTTAACACATCTTGCCATTACGGTTAACACAACTAGC
The DNA here is from genome assembly GCF_016097555.1 of Gigantopelta aegis. Lineage (NCBI taxonomy): Eukaryota > Metazoa > Mollusca > Gastropoda > Neomphalida > Peltospiridae > Gigantopelta > Gigantopelta aegis. Next base: position 91,814,198 of record NC_054704.1, on the reverse strand, counting down.
CATTACGGTTAACACATCTTGCCATTACGGCCATTACGGATAACACAACTAGCCATTACGGTTAACACAACTAGCCATTACGGTTAACACATCTTGCCATTACGGTTACACAACTAGCCATTACGGTTGACACATCTTGCCATTACGGTTAACACAACTTGCCATTACGGTTAACACATCTTGCCATTACGGTTAACACAACTAGCCATTACGGTTAACACAACTAGCCATTACGGTTAACACAACTAGCCATTACGGTTAACACATCTAGCCATTACGGTTAACACATCTTGCCATTACGGTTAACACAACTAGCCATTACGGTTAACACAACTTGCCAATTACGGTTAACACAACTTGCCAATTACAGTTAACACAACTTGCCATTACAGTTAACACAACTAGCCATTACAGTTAACACAACTTGCCATTACAGTTAACACAACTAGCCATTACATTTAACACAACTAGCCATTACAGTTAACACAACTTGCCAATTACAGTTAACACAACTTGCCAATTACAGTTAACACAACTTGCCATTACAGTTAACACAACTAGCCATTACAGTTAACACAACTAGCCAATTATAGTTAACACAACTAGCCATTACAGTTAACGCAACTTGCCATTACAGTTAACGCAACTTGCCAATTACAGTTAACGCAACTTGCCATTACAGTTAACGCAACTTGCCATTACAGTTAACGCAACTTGCCAATTATAGTTAACACAACTTGCCATTATAGTTAACACAACTAGCCATTACAGTTAACACAACTAGCCATTACAGTTAACACAACTTGCCAATTACAGTTAACACAACTAGCCATTACGGTTAACACAACTAGCCATTACGGTTAACACAACTTGCCATTACGGTTAACACAACTAGCCATTACGGTTAACACAACTAGCCATTACGGTTAACACAACTAGCCATTACGGTTAACACAACTAGCCATTACGGTTAACACAACTAGCCATTACGGTTAACACAACTTGCCAATTACAGTTAACACAACTAGCCATTACGGTTAACACAACTAGCCATTACGGTTAACACAACTAGCCATTACGGTTAACACAACTAGCCATTACAGTTAACACAACTTGCCAATTATAGTTAACACAACTAGCCAATTACAGTTAACACATCTAGCCATTACGGTTAACACAACTAGCCATTACGGTTAACACAACTAGCCATTACGGTTAACACAACTTGCCAATTACAGTTAACACAACTTGCCAATTACAGTTAACACAACTAGCCATTATAGTTAACATAGCTAGCCTTTACTTTTAACAATTTAAGGTAGTTGGTTGAGGAACCATTAGTGTTAAAAAAACATTATACTTCAAAAGTAAATGTGATATGATAACTCTAGTCATTTAGGTAGTGTTTTTGTAAACAACAAGAAAGTTCCTTCTTTTAATGCCATAATTTGAGAATTAGTTAAATTTAATATGTGCCAGTAAAAAACACATTTTCCCATTTTTCTGATAATGCAAATAAACATTTTCTTAATTTGCTTTGTAAAGGGGTGGGATGTAGTCCGGTGGTAAAGTGCTCGCCTGATGTGCAGCGAGTCTAGGATCGATCACCATTAGTGGGCCCATTGGTCTATTTCTCGTTCCAGCCAGTGCTCCAATACTGGTGTAACAAATGTATTAACCAGTCTGTGGGATGATGCATATAAAAGATCCTTTGCTGATAATTGGAAAGAGAAGTCCATTGTGTGGCAGCAGCAGGTTTCCTCTCTCATTATCTGTCTGGTTCTTAACGATATGTCCGATGCCATATAACTAATTAAAATGTATTGAGTGTGTTGTTCAATATAAATTTTCTTTCTTCCTTGCTGGTTGCACTGAACCAGGCTCTTCCTGAAAATTACATACTGCAACGAGAAGTTCTCTTCACCAGGCATTTGACCTGAAGCTAAAAATAACTCAGTCGACCAGTGTTGGTGATCATGCCAAGCTCTGAGTAAACAGTTATACATTTGATTCCTCTACTGGGTTTAAAGCACTTTCTTGTCTTCATAATTTGACATATTTTATTAATGCACTAGACAAACACAACTTCAGTGTTAAAAAAACTTTTGCTTTTTGCTGTCAACAATTTGCACCAGTTTACGACACTAGAGCTTCAACTGTTCCTTACTTTATTGTAAATATTCACAAAAGTCACATGCTGAGTTCAAACTATAATATCATGCTAGCCTTTGGGGCTAGATAAAAAACTATACTGCAATCATACATACATTTTAAACACTGGGTGTGTTAGGAAGTCGCTAGTTCTCTTGAACTCTGAGTTGTGTAGACCAGCAGTCTGTATGTTCAATTCTTCTGTGATCTGTTCCTAAAACATCACAATTCATATTTATGCCAGTGGCAGATCCAGAAAATCGATTTAGGGGAGCCCCAATGACATGAGACGGAATGCCAAGGGAACTTTGGGGGAGGTTTGGAGGGGGGATGAAAATTAATATATAATAAAATTATAACTGTCGCAAAAATTAAGGGGGAGGGGGGGGCGGGCCCCTGGTGCCCCCCCTAGATCCACCTTTGTACTCTCTCTTATTTCATTACCAAACTATTACAATTAATGTAATCCCCAACACTTAAAGGGACAGACCCTCGTTTTTAAACACTGAGGCATATTTTCACTATGAGAGCCATTTATGAACACTGAAATCAAACATTACTCATATTGTATGGTTTAGATTATCCATTTCCATGGAACCGAAGTGTTTCTGGTCATCCTGGGTTTTCTAATACCACAAACTGCATTTTTCATATTTTTAAAAAGTATGTGCGTCTGAGAAGTAACTGTTATGGAGTCACTTTTTAGTCTATTTTTAAGGGTATTTCAACGTCACAGACTCTTGTTTCACTCTGTTGTATCCAAATTTGTTACAGGTTTGTAAATTAACCAAACTTAGTGTCTATTTTACAGGTTGAAACTAGGTTCTAGATGAAAAATATGCCTTAGTGTTTAAAACCTAGGGTCTGTCCCTTTTTAAAACAAAATCTACTAACGTTAAAATGTGCATACTTTAGCTGTGTTTAACATCGTATCAACTCTTTGACTTATTCGCTTTTCCGTAAATAATATATCTTACTGCAGAACTTGGAGATCCCACTATCTCCAGCAGATTAACCAGGTCAGCTGATTCAACAGTCTCATCCAATGAAATTCCTACCTGAAAAACACAACAAAAAACAACAAACAAATTTAATACAATGATGAGACCAAAATTAGGACTTGATAACACACACAAAATCATTTTAGTAGGCCTACTGGATTATAATATTTGAAAATTTGTAAATTATGGTTAATTTAAGGAATATTTTCAGGGCTTCTAGATTATGGTAGCCCCACTCCCATGGCTAGTGATATTTAGTGTTGGGCTAGTAAATAACTACAACTGCCATGCCCAAAGGCTAGTGAATTTTTTTTTGATCAAATGTTGCTGGTAAGTCGATTTTGTAAATATGAATATCCTGACCCCACCCCAACACCCAACGTTAGTGTTTTTATGCTCTATCTCTCTCTTTAGGTGACATATCTGATTACTATTATTAATTAGTAAAATTATATTAACTTAAATTAAAGTAGGGCTTGTGAATTTTTAATCATGGCTAGTAAATTTTTAAAATCACTGATCCCATGGCTAGTGAATTAAAAAAATAAATCTAGAAGCTCTGATTTTCTTAGCAAAAGAGAAATGTTTGTAGCCAGTTTGTATAAAAATTAACAGTTGGCTAATTTGGCAATGGACAGGGTGAGCCCTGCATTTGTGGCTGTAACAAATAACCAACAAAATGTCATTTATACTGATGGAAAGAAATAAGGGAACACATGGAATTGTAGACCAGATTTAATTCACTACTAGCATAGTAATGTTTGTATTTCATACCAAGTTGTAACGTGGGACTGAATATCTGTAGTGTTGAATGTGCTGCCTGTATGTTCTCAGTCAACTTCTGACAATATGAATTGATTTTTGATGCAGTCATTATTTGCTATCTATGTGATCCTTTATTTCTTTCCATCAGTATATTTAAAGCCAGCCAATCAGTGGCTGCAGATGCATTCTGCACTAGGGTCTACACGAGTACTGGAGTACTCGGGCAAGCAAGACTCGAGTCCGTTCACAGGACTCAAGTACCCGTACAAGGTGGAATGTAATGATCAACTATGATATAATGGCCAATGAAGGAAAATAATTTCAGCAGTAAATAATCAGCGATATAGTTTACACAATAATTATATGATCACAGGCTAGTATCTCTTTTTAAACTGGCCGTCTATCCGCCACAACATTGAACATATCCACTGGTTTTTGAAATGCAATGCAATGGCATGATTTGGCATTCATGTTCAGCACTGGAATTAAGATCAAAATGCTATTTTACTTTATTCCTTTTTCTCATCATCATCTAGTATAAGTGTTGGGTACTCGGGTTTGACCCTCGAGTACTAGAGTCCAATATTTTGGACTCGTGGAGACCCTATTTTGCACACTGAAAGTATTGAAAAATATGACCCCAGATATTTCAGCCCATATGGGTAATAAAAAAGAATATATCCCACCCACCCCTCCACCATATAATAAATTCAAAAACAGTCCTTATGTCCGAATACAAGGGAGACAACTGCTCACATGGCCATCGGGAAAGTATCTTAAATTAATCAAACTGGACTCGGCTTTTTCACGAAGTTGATCCTGTCCCTGTCTCGGCAGAAACTTCACAGTGTCAAAAAATGTTTCTGAACTCAGTGCATGCCCAGCCTTCTTAATACCTGCAAAGAAAAGAAAAGACATATTCCTAAAAAAAAACCCACACATGATTAACATCAAAGGCCAGCAATATTGAAACTAGCTGTTGTCAAAGTCATTGTCTTTAGAAATATGTTTTAAATGTTCAATTTTTTTTTATAAATCTAAAAAAAAAGAAGCAATTTATGTTTTTAAATTGTGTTATTGTGTGAACTTTGTGTTATTCATATTACATGTATTTCTCCTGCTCACCAAAACACAAATAAAATAAAACATACATGAAATACTTAGCTACTGGTACTACAAACATTTCAGTGGTTTTGAGGTCAGCATGGTGTACTTGGTTTTGGCATCATTATTTTATGCACACAGCTTATTGCCTAGCCTTTGGGGCAACTTAAACCCTTGCAATGCCTAATAACTAAGGTCAGCAGTGTTAGCAATTTTCACTCTATTTAAACCAACCTTCAGCCAGAATAAGAGTTCCATTGTGGACGCGTCTGCCAATTTGTCTCAGCCCGTCTGCTCCATGATACACAGCATACATGGCAGACATGTTAGCCAGAAGAGCCTGAAGAAAACGTAAACACTTTGACTAACACAGACAGGATATTCAAACATATTAATAATCAAACGAACAGTAGGGGAAGGAAACAAAATATTAATAAACAGCAAAAATCTCTAAATAACTAAAAAAAAATAATCTTCAATGATATCAATATAATGTATAATTAGTAGATATTTGAAGTCAAACATGATGTAGGTGTAATTAATCACTGAATATTAAATGTAAAACATATGACATTCATTTTCTGCATGGTGGGTACATGTGATAGTGCTTAACTCCCAATTTTTGACTCCTTAATATTTACTGATTAAATTAGACTACCACATACCCGACCCCTTTATACAGAGGCAGATATGGCGGGGGGGGGGGGGGGGGGGGGGGGGGGGGGCCAGAGGCCCATGGCCCCCACTAAAGTTTTCAACAGTTATAATTTTATTATATATTAATTTTCATTTTCATTTTTTTAAGTTCCCCTCCAAACCTCCCTCAAAGTTCCCATGGCATTCCGCCTTATGTCATTGCCCCCCCCCCCCCCCCCCCCCCCCAAAAAGAAAAGATTTTCTGGATCCGCCACTGTTATACTTCACTTATTAGACAACTAGTATATGTTTGGCCCCTTATATTTACTTATTAAACTAGACAACTACCATGTGTCTGACCGATAATATTCACTATTAGACAAGTACCATTTAAACACAAAAAACAACCCATGTAGCCCTCCCCTTCGCCCAATGATCAATTTGTGAACAGTCCTAATAGCATTGTGTGTTCACCTGAGCGGTACAGATGTTACTGGTGGCCTTGTCTCTACGTATATGCTGTTCTCTCGTCTGTAGTGTCAGTCTGTATGCATTCCTCTCACTCGAATCTCTGAAATACATAGCAGTGCATTAGAATAAACAAGAGAAAAAAAGTAAAATTTGTTTTATTTGACGATGCCAGTGGCACATTGATTTTTTTTATCTTATCATCGGCTATTGGACGTCAAACATATGGTCTTTCTGACACTGTTTTTTAGAGGAAAACCGCTGTCGTCACATAGGCTACTCTTTTACGACAGGCAGCAAGGGATCTTTTATTTGTGCTTCCCACAGGCAGGATAGCACAAACCATGGCCTTTGTTGAACCAGTTATGGATCACTGGTCGGTGCAAGTGGTTTACACCTACCTATTGAGCCTTGTGGAGCACTCACTCAGGGTTTGGAGTCGGTATCTGGATTAAAAATCCCATGCCTGGACTAGGATCCAAACCCAGTACCTACTAGCCTGTAGACCGATGGCCTAACCACGATGCCACCGAGGCCGGTTTAGAATAAACAAGAGAAAAATACTAATACATACATTGCTCAATATTTAGGTTAGACCATAAGTCAGGTACTCACAACAAAAGTCAGGTACTCACAACAAAAGTCATGTCAAACGCTAAACAGCACTCAAGTCTGATGGTCTCGTACATGTATAATATGTCAAATGCTAAACAGCACTCAAGTCTGATGGTCTCGTACATGTATAACATGTCAAACGCTAAACAGCACTCAAGTCTGATGGTCTCGTACACGTGTAACATGTCAAACGCTAAACAGCACTCAAGTCTAATGGTCTCGTACACGTGTAACATGTCAAACGCTAAACAGCACTCAAGTCTGATGGTCTCGTACACGTGTAACATGTCAAACGCTAAACAGCACTCAAGTCTGATGGTCTCGTACACGTGTAACATGTCAAACGCTAAACAGCACTCAAGTCTGATGGTCTCGTACACGTGTAACATGTCAAACGCTAAACAGCACTCAAGTCTGATGGTCTCGTACACGTGTAACATGTCAAACGCTAAACAGCACTCAAGTCTGATGGTCTCGTACACGTCTAACATGTCAAACGCTAAACAGCACTCAAGTCTGATGGTCTGTACATTCTAACATGTCAAACGCTAAACAGCACTCAAGTCTGATGGTCTCGTACACGTGTAACATGTCAAACGCTAAACAGCACTCAAGTCTGATGGTCTCGTACATGTATAACATGTCTAATGCTGGGTAGTTGATTTTTCAATAACTCATAAGCTTTTTGAAATGACAGTGTAATAAAACACATAAAAACGCTAAACAGCACTTAAGTTTTTGGTCTCGTACACGTTTTAACATGTCAAACGCTAAACAGCACTCAAGTCTGAGTTGGTCTCGTACATGTATAACATGTGTAGAAATGTATTACAGTTGTTTTTTCAATACTCATAGCAAATGAACAATGACAGTGAATAAAACACATAAAAAAACACTGGCAAAAATTATAGTTTTTTCACTATGTTACGTCATTTTGAGGTTTGATTCATATCATTATATTATTTCTGAGTTTAGTTATTGCGATATAATAATTTGTAGAAATGATACACTGTAAGGCCATGTACATAACAAATGTACAATACAAGATTCGTAATAAAATCAATGACAATAATATGGAGAGTTTGAAAATGAAATGATACTATTTTATCAATGGCCAGTGGTAGGACTCACAAAATTGGTGTTGAGCTTGCTATTTTTACAAACTGGGTGATCTTCACTTTAATACACTCGTTAAATTGGTGTTCAGCTCACTATATTTACACTATAATATATACTCTGATTCCCAAACTAAAATTTAGGTATAAAAATAAATAGAAATATGAGATGTATTTACAATTTTACTGCAAAACATATGTAATTTGAAACGGACTATAACACCCAGGTTGATATTGATTACACCTGACAGGTGAAATCACAAGTGCTAAGTGTAAGAATACATAGCAGTCCAGCATATTTAATTAAATAACTAAAATAATTATATAAATTTGCTACCAACAAAATTACTTCTGTTGTATCCATATCATCAATGTGCTAATAAATAATTTGTTCAAATCTTAATCTGACAAAGCAGTATATTGAACTTCATTGTATTGGAAAGGGCATGTGTATTATTTCTGCTATCAATATCAACCTAGGTGTTATAGTCTGTTAGTACTTTAGGATGTGCATTCTGATTTCAATTTAACTATGCCTCTTATTTCGGTATCAAATATACCCACCTTTTCTGTGCAATCAATACTTAATAAAAAAAAAATGTGTAAAAAGCTGCATAGCCACATCAAATCTGGAACTTTGGTCTGAACAGAGACCGACTCTTTTTTAATAATTTTTTTTGGGGGGGGGGGGGGGGGGGTAATAATGGTTTTGTTTTTTTGTACAATACCTAGCTACTCCAACCATCCGTCCAGGCAGCATTCTGATAAAATTGTCCTTGCAAGCAAAAAATCCAGCATGAGGCCCGCCATATCCGAGGGGTATTCCAAACCGCTGACTGGTTCCCACGGCGATATCCATCCCCATCTCCCCGGGTGGCTTCAGCAAGGTCATTGCCAGCAGGTCTGTGGTGCACACCACAAGGCTCTTTAACAAAGGAAAGGAATGTTTGTTTAAAGTCACCTCAAACTGTTTTTAAACTATGGCTATTTAGTGTTTAATATATAGAGTATTTGTCACAAGTGTTTTGTAATATGGAAAATATTTGCTGATTAACGCAATATTTGACACATTAAAAGACACAAATATCGAACTCTATTTATCCTATCACACATGTATCTAACAAAAACATTTGAATTAAATATTTAGTAAATCACAGTTCTCTCCAGTAAGTCTCCACCAATGGTAATATGACGACATTGCAATTAGAACAAATGTAGTTTGACGTCACACACTTTTACTAAATCTTATCAAAACATTACACTCAGGTATACAGGTCTTGTTAGCTTATAAACAAATGACCCACTGACAGCAACAAATATTAACCAAGTTAATAATGGTAAATATCAAATGGATTTATAACATGGATATTATGGGTATGTTACAGAATATATAATTATTTCAATTGCCAATTCTGACAAATACTATGTTTTTGATTGTCCTGGTGTGTGTTTGTGGGTTCAAGTTTTATTTAACGACGCACTCAACACATTTTATTTATGGTTATATGGCATCAGACATATGGTTAAGGACCACACAGATATAGAGAGGAAACCCGCTGTTGCCACTTCATTGGCTACTCTTTTTGATTAGCAGCAAGGGATCTTTTATATTATGCACCATCCCACAGACAGGATAGTACATACCACAACCTTTGTTACACCAGTTGTGGAGCACTGGCTGGAACAAGAAATAGCCCAATGGGGCCAAAGGCAGGGATTGATCCTAAACCGACCGCACATCAAGCGAGCATTTTACCACTGGGCTACGTCCTGCCCCTTTGTGGGTTAAAGTCAGCTTCACCACTATTTTTTAACCCAGCTAAATTAATATTAAGTTGAAAAAAGTACACATGTACCTTGGATACATTTTATTCTAATTTTCGAGATACATATTGGTTTTTTTTACATAAAATTATTTTTAGCTAGGCTAAAAAACACAGGGGAAGACAACTTTTATCCAGACAAACTGCATAAAATTTGAGTTAAGACCATGCTGAGTGTTAAGCCCAGAATAGCTTGAGCATGGACGTCAATATTTTAAACCAATGACACAAGAAAAACAAGTACCCCATATTGATGAGCATTGGCGACAAGCTGAGAATAATCTTCAATGACGCCATCAGTGTTTGGATACTGAAGGAGAACTCCAGCTACATCCTTTGATGTGAAGTCCATGTCACGCCAGTTACACTTCACTATGCGGATACCCATCGCCCTGAAAACAGTAAAACTTAGTGTGTTCTCTTTAACAACAACACTAGAACATATTGATTTATTAATCATCAGCTATTACAGGTCAAATATTTGGTAATTGTGACAAAGGTCTAAGAGAGAAAACCCACTAAATTTTTCCATTAGTAGTAAAGGATCTTTTATATGCACCACCCATAGACAGGGTATCTAAGACCATGGCCTTTGATATGCAAGTATGGGTGCATTGGCACTGTTGCCTTGGGGATCGAGCTTAAGACCAACCGTGCATCAGGTGGGCACTTTTGCACTGGGCTAGATCCTGCCCCTAAAAACATAATAATTGAATATGTAGTACTGATGATGAACTCTGATAGAACAGAGAGACTAAAACATGGAGATGTAACCCATTCAGGACTCAAACTTTTTTGCTGCCCGATAAACGTTTTTTCATCAGTTAAAGGAATAATATTTTGGTTTTTAATTTTATGTATACACATGTATTTGTTGCAAAAGGTAACATAGGAACTTAATGTGATTTTAGTGATATGGTGCTTTGTAAAATGGGGCTCAGACGATCTCCATAAACTCAACAAGTTGCTCTACATACTTACTCTGCTCTGGTTTCTACCACAGCCACATTCTGAGGGTGAAGGTGTGTGTCGATGTAAAAGATTTGCCTCTTGGTGTATCTACAAAACAAAACCCAAAAATCTGTTAGCAATCAAATTCAACAATTTTCCATGACTTTTATAGGTGTTTTTCATTACTTTAAAAAAAAAAAGTAATTTAAAAACATTTTCTATGCCCTAGAAATGAAAGGTTTATGAATGGACATACAGATATGTGGATGGAAAAAGAATTATAAATAAATGTTGTGTTTTTTAAATTTATAACATTCCAGAGCTGCAAAATGTCATTTGCAAATTCTATGACTTTCCACAACCCACATGAAACACTGCATATACATACAAAATGTTAAGTTATAATTTGTTTTGTTTAAGGACACCACTAGAGCACATTGATTTATTAATCATTGGCTATTGGACGTCAAACATTTGGTAATTTTGACATATAGTCTTAGAGAGGAAACCTGCTACATTTTTCCATTAACAATGTATATAAAGTAAACTAGTTCTTACACAGGCCTGTAGGGATGGATGTGTGTGTGTGTGTGTAAGGTGGAGTATACCTGCAACAGAGTGACATTGCTTCCACAGGAACAGCAGGGGTGGGCTGGGGAGGGAGGAACTGGAGTATACCTGCAACAGAGTGACATTGCTTCCACAGGAACAGCAGGGGTGGGGCTGGGGAGGGAGGAACTGGAGTATACCTGCAACAGAGTGACATTGCTTCCACAGGAACAGCAGGGGTGGGCTGGGGAGGGAGGAACTGGAGTATACCTGCAACAGAGTGACATTGCTTCCACAGGAACAGCAGGGGTGGGCTGGGGAGGGAGGAACTGGAGTATACCTGCAACAGAGTGACATTGCTTCCACAGGAACAGCAGGGGTGGGCTGGGGAGGGAGGAACTGGAGTATACCTGCAACAGAGTGACATTGCTTCTACAGGAACAGCAGGGGTGGGCTGGGGAGGGAGGAACTGGAGTATACCTGCAACAGAGTGACATTGCTTCCACAGGAACAGCAGGGGTGGGCTGGGGAGGGAGGAACTGGAGTATACCTGCAACAGAGTGACATTGCTTCCACAGGAACAGCAGGGGTGGGCTGGGGAGGGAGGAACTGGAGTATACCTGCAACAGAGTGACATTGCTTCTACAGGAACAGCAGGGGTGGGCTGGGGAGGGAGGAACTGGAGTATACCTGCAACAGAGTGATATTGCTTCTACAGGAACAGTAGGGGTGGGCTGGGGAGGGAGGAACTGGAGTATACCTGCAACAGTGTGACATTGCTTCTGCAGGAACAGCAGGGGATGGGCTGGGGAGGGAGCAGCTGGGGTATACCTGCAACAGAGTGACATTGCTTCACCAGGAACAGCAGGGGGTGGGTTAGGGGAGGGAGGAGGTGGGGTATACCTGCAACAGAGTGACATTGCTTCTACAGGAACAGCAGGGTGTGGGTTGGGGGAGGGAGGAGCTGGGGTATACCTGCAACAGAGTGATATTGCTTCTACAGGAACAGCAGGGGTAGGCTGGGGAGGGAGGAACTGGAGTATACCTGCAACAGTGTGACATTGCTTCTGCAGGAACAGCAGGGGGTGGGCTGGGGAGGAGCAGCTGGGGTATACCTGTAACAGAGTGACATTGCTTCTACAGGAACAGCAGGGTGTGAGCTGGGGGGGGGGGAGGAGCTGGGGTATACCTGCAACAGAGTGACATTGCTTCATCAGGAACAGCAGGGGGTGGGTTAGGGGAGGGAGGAGCTGGGGTATACCTGCAACAGAGTGACATTGCTTCTACGGGAAAAGCAGGGTGTGAGCTGGGGGGGGGGGGGGGGGGAGGAGCTGGGGTATACCTGCAACAGAGTGACATTGCTTCATCAGGAACAGCAGGGGGTGGGTTAGGGGAGGGAGGAGCTGGGGTATACCTGCAACAGAGTGACGTTGCTTCTACAGGAACAGCAGGGGTGGGCTGGGGAGGGAGGAACTGGAGTATACCTGCAACAGAGTGACAATGCTTCTACAGGAACAGCAGGGGTGGGTGGCTGGGGAGGGAGGAACTGGAGTATACCTGCAACAGAGTGATATTGCTTCTACAGGTACAGCAGGGGTGGGCTGGGGAGGGAGGAACTGGAGTATACCTGCAACAGTGTGACATTGCTTCTGCAGGAACAGCAGGGGTGGGCTGGGGAGGGAGCAGCTGGGGTATACCTGCAACAGAGTGACATTGCTTCACCAGGAACAGCAGGGGGTGGGTTAGGGGAGGGAGGAGCTGGGGTATACCTGCAACAGAGTGACATTGCTTCTACAGGAACAGCAGGGTGTGGGTTGGGGGAGGGAGGAGCTGGGGTATACCTGCAACAGAGTGATATTGCTTCTACAGGAACAGCATGGGGTGGGCTGGGGAGGGAGGAACTGGAGTATACCTGCAACAGTGTGACATTGCTTCTGCAGGAACAGCAGGGGGTGGGCTGGGGATGAAGCAGCTGGGGTATACCTGTAACAGAGTGACATTGCTTCTACAGGAACAGCAGGGGTGGGCTGGGAAGGGAGGAGCTGGGGTATACCTGCAACAGAGTGACATTGCTTCTACGGGAAAAGCAGGGTGTGAGCTGGGGGGGGGGGGGGGGGGGGGGAGGAGCTGGGGTATACCTGCAACAGAGTGACATTGCTTCATCAGGAACAGCAGGGGGTGGGTTAGGGGAGGGAGGAGCTGGGGTATACCTGCAACAGAGTGATGTTGCTTCTACAGGAACAGCAGGGGTGGGCTGGGGAGGGAGGAACTGGAGTATACCTGCAACAGTGTGACATTGCTTCTGCAGGAACAGCAGGGGGTGGGCTGGGGAGGGAGGAGCTGGGGTATACCTGCAACAGAGGGACATTGCTTCTACAGGAACAGCAGGGGGTGGGTTAGGGGAGGGAGGAGCTGGGGTATACCTGCAACAGAGGGACATTGCTTCTACAGGAACAGCAGGGTGTGGGTTGGGGGAGGGAGGAGCTGGGGTATACCTGCAACAGAGTGACATTGCTTCTACAGGAACAGCAGGGGGTGGGCTGGGGAGGGAGGAACTGGAGTATACCTGCAACAGAGTGGCATTGCTTCACCAAGAACAGCAGAGGGTGGGCTGGTGTGGGCTGGGGAGGATGTAAGTGGAGTATACCTGCAACAGAGTGACATTGCTTCAGCTGCTGCAGTTGCCTCATCGAGCAGTGATGCGTTGGCGATGCTGAATCCTGTCATGTCGCCGATCATCGTCTGGAAGTTGAGCAGACACTCCAGACGGCCTTGAGCCAGCTCCGCCTGATAAGGGGTGTACTGGGTCACCCTGAAAATGGTGGGCTTTTCCTCATTTATCTACGTTTAACAATCACATATTGTATAACATAATATACAGTCAAACTTCGGTAACTCGATCTTGAAGGGGATGAGAAAATAGTTCGAGTTTCAGGAGTTCGAGTTTTCGAAAGTAATATATGAGAGATCTAATTTGAAACTCCATTGCAGTTGGATAATTTCGCTTAATATTCTAAGAAGCGTGCACTTCATTGCCTACCTCAAAACTCTGAAAACTTTGAATCCCCAGTTGAAAGGCGAATTAACATATAACTGTCATCACACCCCCACGCCACCTCAGCACACCCCACTCCACCCCAGTTGTTGACATCTTGAACACCTGTGGTATATTCATTTTGCATATATTATAAAAGTAAGCAAATAACAAAACAAAAAAGATAACCCAGATGAATTTGAAATATAAGCTTGGCGCATGTAGGCTACATGTATTGACAGAAACAAAAAGGAAAAAAGAAGGCATTTACATACATACATAAATAACAGAAAGTAAATGATATAATGGACGTTGATAGATAAATAGATAAATAACAATTTAACGTGTCCATATACCACTAGGGTTTGAATGGAGATCTAAAAGTTTAAAGTCCGATCTATATGGGCCGGGCTGGGGGGGGGGTGGGGGGGTGGGGGGTGAGTTTAAGGTGGGTGGAATTTGGAATACGAATTTAGTAATTAGGTCAAAGACCTAAAGCCAAAATGAACTCATTCATACAACTGATGTCTGGACAAAAATTTAAGTCCAAAGAACAAAATTAGAGTGCTCGACCGAAAGGGTTTTAAGGTGATTTGGGCTGCCAAAATAAAGTGCGTCGGACTGTTTACAAAAAAACAAAAAACAAATCTGAATGCCGGCCAAAACATTTAAAGTCCAACTAAGCCCTTGGAACGGTTGGCGTCTACGGGGACGAGATGAAGTGCTTGGCGTTGAACTGCAGCACCAGTTTCCTCCAACGGTGGGCTAGCAAGGTCTTAGCTAACTCGACGTAATGGGCGCTGGCGATGATCTTCAGTACTCTGTGGACAGTGTAGTTGCCCATGTCTTCGAAGAGTATTCCCTGTCTGTAGAGATCATCTCGGCGCGACGTCACCACAAGTCCAAACTTCCCGTCTCATAGTTCCATGACGTGGATGGCACACTCAACTCCGTCAGGAAACTTTTTAAAGTTGCCCTCAAGAATGCCTCCCGGCAGTGAGCTGGTGTCCGAGGTGTCCCCGACCAAGTATCGAGCATACTGGCCCTTGATCTTGGAGATGACTACGCTCCAGGTGGCGTCTCTGCCCCGGGTGGTCGCGGAAGGCCGGGCCTTGGCTGGCTGGTCACTACTCGGTGGGGTGACGGCCTTCCCAGGGGTGGGGGACTCGACGCCAACCACCTCGAAGGGGTTGGAACAGGAGACGCACACCGTGGAGTCTCGCAGATCGCTGTGTCCAACTGTGGCGTCGACTGGTCCACTGGTTTAGTCTGTTCAGACGTGTCTGCATCGGCTGGCACTGGTTCGTCGGGTCCCGGCAGTGGGGGCGGTGACTCAGACAGGACCGTTGCTGGCGGTTGAGCCTCCAGTTTAAGTCCCCCCTGAGCCATCCCTGGTGCAGGTTTCCTCTTCATCGTGTTCGTTACCGTCTTGCCATACACCAAAGTCACGGTTGCATGTGAGCCAATGTAAGTGACGCAGTACTCCAACAAAGAGCCGTGGGGGGGGGGGGGGGGGGGGGGGGGGGGGGGGGCGCAACTTCAGAGAGCAGGGCGACACGTCTTTCCTCATCAAAGACATAGCTTGGAATGATGAACGTTGACGTATTTTACAGATGTCAAAACAAAGTAATAAAACACTGAATGCCGAATAACACTAAGTGCATTTGTTTTTCACAAAATTATTTACGCTTCGCACCTCTACTTTCTTTCTCCAATCTGGCTACCCAACCCACTCCCCATTTCTGGGCACTAGGCGAGAATGCTTGGATGACAAGAAAGAAGAACTATTTAAAACTGATCTGACTATCCCCTGATTACCGGGTCCTTCCCAAGATTGCTTGATCCGTGATGTATCAGTTTTTAACATAACTAAATGACTGGTAACTGATAAACATTAACTGATGTATAAATAGAAAAAAGCTAAAGTGTGATATTATTCATGCCTTTGAAAGCAAAAAGAAACAGCGCTAACAATTATTACAAATGCTCTTTGAAGTTAACCAGACTGTGTCTGTAACTATGTATTACATAGTGAGGCTAACCAAACAGGTTCATTTTGTTCCGCTTAGTCGGCGATCTATTATTCTGTAACTGTCACCTTCATCCTCGGCAGCCAAGACCTTCCGAGACAGGCGCGCTTCGCCTGAATGACATGATTGACAATTCATTCATCTTGAAAATACTATCGGCAACGAAAGATTGATCAATCCACATGCATCGAGTTTTAGAGGTGCATACTCTATTGAATCTTTATGGCGGGACCAAATAATTAGGTCGAGAGATTGAAGCTATCAAGTTTTTGAAGTTTGTGTTATCGAAGGCCGTCATTACTAGTTTGAATAGCAACTCGGATGGGTGGAGTTATCGAAGTTTGACTGTACATTGAAACTACACAAAACCAGACACTCAGTAGACTGAAATTATATATATATATATATATATATATATATATATCATGTTTATCATGGTTGTTTTCTAAATATCAGTACAGAACAGGACCTCTTAAAACTGGACTTTTTAGTTGGTCACATGGGTGTCCAATTTAGAGGGATTTCAATTTGAAATACATGTACACCTAAAATCTTTTATCCATTTTGTGTTTAACATTACAATAATTCCCCGATTTTAAAAAAAGGCTCATATTCTACAATAAAACAAACAACCAAATTTCAAGTATATAGTATTACGTTATGCATAAATGTTTTATTAATTAATAACGTACCATCCTGGATTTTCAAACATGTTGCGTTGGATTGTAGTAGGCGTGTACGAGTTGTAGTAGCCAATCCCAATGTAGCTACGCCACACCTGGTTCTTTTTCGCCATTGACAGGAGTCGGTCAAGAAGTTCATGTTCTCCTGAAGTTCCAGATAAAAACTTTGGTTGATGTTACAATCTCACCTTATTACCATCCTATAACACTTACTAAAGCAAAATACAATCACAACTACAGTTTTAATAAACTCAGTGTCACTTCACCATATTATAACCAATTTTTACTAAACTGCAAAATAGTTAAATAGAAACAAAACATCAGTTTTAACAAGCATTCTTAGAGTATTGCTGAAGTAATACATGTCCCCTACCATGCCCAACACATTTTAAGTAATACATGTCCCCTACCATGCCCAACACATTTTAAGTAATACATGTCCCCTACCATGCCCAACACATTTTAAGTAATACATGTACCATGCCCCCTACCATGCCCAACAACACATTTTAAGTAATACATGTCCCCTACCATGCCCAACACATGTTAAGTAATACATGTCCCCTACCATGCCCAACACATTTTAAGTAATACATGTCCCCTACCATGCCCAACACATTTTAAGTAATACATGTCCCCTACCATGCCCAACACATTTTAAGTAATACATGTCCCCTATCATGCCCAACACATTTTAAGGTTCACCTTTAAGATTAAGGGCCATAAGTATGTCAAAATGGGCCAATCATCATGAAAGTTCAACTTGATATACAACTCTGTATGATGAAGCCATACAGAAAAGTTTGGATCAATATATTGAGGCACTGTGGGGGAAAAAAGCAGATAAAAAAAGATATGTTCCTACAGTCCCCTCTAATGGAACCAGTAGGGAACTAATACAATCACAATTTCACCTCACCATGTTAAAACCCAATTTGACAATTGCAACACACAAATATAACTACTGTTTTAAAGTTTAATAAGCTCACAATCTCACATCATTTTATTTGACCATTATATCATAAATAAACTACACTGCAATATTTGCTGTGTTTGTTTCATGTATTAAATAAAACACTAACACAAACAAGTAACAAGATAACTGAGGTCTGATAATCTCTAAACTATTCCCATTAATATGATGTCATGTATTTCCATTGCTGACATGCTATAACAGACTTCTCACTGTATTGGTACTCGGTTACAGCAAGAGTGGATTGTTGACCATTTTTGTTACGGCGTGTTGCTTGTTTTTGATACAGACTTTTAACATTTGACTGATTTTAGTACAATGAACACTGGCTGTGGCCGTTGCTATGGAACAGACGACAAAAACACAGGTAAAACCTTTATTTGCATTGAAGTATAGAAACAAACACATGTTATACGCTTCAAAATGAATACATATTCTGTAGTATTATACAGATTTGGACGTATATTTACAGGAAATGTGCATAAATTATATTAATATTATTTAATACAGTTTCCTGATTACTAATTGTTTAAATTTTATAACTAAAGTAGAATACAAATATCATAACTCTCAGAAAAAGCTGCAATTATGACAGAAATATAGTAATTATGACTAAATTAGATTAATAAAATTATTGAAAATGCTACGGAATGTTTACTGTCTGGATACGAACTGTTATTGATTTTTAAAGTCAAATTACGGAGTGTTTACGATTTTTGACTCATGATTTTGTCTTATTTGTTTCAGAATTCTACATCAAGATGCAAATATTGTCAAAAACAATTTGAAAATGTTACGTCAGCTGTCAGACACATATTGGAGATTCACCCATAAGAGAAAGTGTCAATTTTGATACCATCCAGTGACATTTTAACATCTAACGAGAACATTTGATGTTTGTAGAGAAAATGTTGGATGCGATATTAAGGATGTATATTTTGATGAAACTACCAATAAACTAAAAATACCAGTAACATCTGTTAATACTAAATTCTGTTCAAAATCCTGTTTATATTGCTTTCCATTTTTCTGTCTCTCTCTGCTTGACCCCCACCCCACCTCCCCCTCCCCCTCTCTCTCTCTCTCTGTGTGTGTGTCTCTCTCTCTCTCTCTCTCTCTCTCTCTCTCTCTCTCTCGCATCTTAATTTTCCTAAGGGTTTAAAATAAACCACAATAAACTGTGTATGTGTATATATGCATACTCGTGTGAGTATGTATCACACACTCGAAGGGAGCTCGGCGCGATAAGACGTGTTTAACAGATTGTGCACACCACTTAGGCGCCGTTCTTGAACAAAGGAATAAGGTTGGCAATTTAATTTGTTCCTAATAGTCATTTTGCATCTGTACTCTGTATTCATTTGGTTTCAGTCCTGACCTATAGTATCTACTTGTTTTTTTCTGACTACTTGTGTGTACATTACCTTTGTGATTGACTGTAGGATAATTAATTAGCCTATTTTTAAATACATAACACCAAATTTTTAGTCTAGCCTAGTCTTAAACCAGTCAAACAATGGAAACATTAACAGAGAACATAGTTAGTCAAGATAATGGGACTAACCCAACCATGCCTGAAAATTGCGAAATAAGGCCTGAAATAGAGACCACAAATGACAAGACAACAACTGACTCACCTAGGTCCCCCACCACCCCACCAACACCCATGACTATGACCATTGACCTACGCAACACCGAAGCGGAGGTGCCTGTCGTAGGGTCAGCTAACAACCAGGACGTTGACCCAGACGTGGAGTTTGTGTCCACAAACTCTCAAATCAGCGCCATTTCCCATGCCTTCAACCTAGTGGTAAAATCAGTTTCTAAAACCGGTATCAATACCCCCCGCAGCTCTTCCAAACGAAAGGGCTCACCCAACCTCAGTCAAGAAATCAACTCCGAGGATAGTGACATTGAATCAGATATCCACCCCGAGGTGGTGGTTAATAATAGGTTTCAAGTGTTAGGCAGTGACAAAAAACCATGACCCATCCGTGCCAACAAAAAGGCTAAATTTCTCACGTCGCGAGTAAACCAGGACTTTGCCAAGTTTTGTTCGATGGGCTTAACCCAACATTCTACGAGTATGTTTTCTGGCAACAGGCCATAACAAAAATACAGACTGAAAAAACAACAACTAGGAGTCCCCGATATCACGTACCACACCCAACTTGCAAATGGGGATACCTTTATTAAAGGGATAGAAAGTACTCTTAAAGCCCTCGGATCCCAACTCCAAGTAAACGCGGATCCTAAATCCACAAAAACCTCACTAGTCCAGCTCGTGCCGGTGACCGTTGCCCCGGGGGCAACCTACATGTCTACCAGCGCGAAACCAAAACAGGTGGATAAAGCCTTAGGCAAAAACGATTTCAAAAAAGCAAAGCAGCTAGCCAGAGTATACACTCATAAACCATAAAAAGCCAAATTAACAAATCCCCAGCTAGCAAAAAACTAGAGTTTACCAATCAACCCAGTAAAGGGCCATTCCGTGGTAATGATTTAAGCCAGGACGTGACATTCTGACTCTTATGATTTCCTTAACTAAAAGTCCTTTTTAAATGGAAATGCAGTTTTATCATTTATAGGCTCATTACATATAGTAGTATTAGCATGTCAGGCCTAATTTTGTTTTTTGTAAAATAAAATTACTTATAAAGTGAAAAGTAAAATGTGCCAGGACGTGACGAAAATGGACATCATTTTTTTAACATTGCAGTAAATTCCAAAACTCTGCTCTCCTGGTAGAATGTTTGCTTATTAAAATACACTGTTTAACACAATATCCAGTCTATTTCTAAATGGCATATAGCAATTTACTAAAAAACTATTCTTTATGATGTAACATTTATTTTTAAAAATTTCAGTACAAGGTGGGACGTGATGAGCCAGGACGTGACTTTTTGCCCAGTTCACTTAAACAACTAATAAATGATATGATACTACTAATGAAATACTGTTAGTTTATGAAAGCAATGATATTTACTGGTTTTAAGTATTTTTATCATCAAAATAAGTGCATAAAATCCTAATTAATTGAACTGACGTTGTGCTAAGAAAAATGTTCTCATACAATATTCATATAATATACTTTTATAACCAGTAACCATATCATTTGTCAACAAAATTGCTTATCCTGATGTTGCTAAGTCTGGTGATTTTTGTCCTACCTATACAATACATGTACAAACTAAAAAGATGAAGTATCTAGGTGTTACTTTTTCGTTGGCTTTGGCATCACTTTTGCATTTAGCTCAACATTGATTGCACAAATGTAGCTTCATTTCTCATAAATTACATGTCCTGCATCAGTAAAGATTCATTTATAGTTCCATCTATGAATGTTCTCCTCAGTGCACGCCCCTGCGCGTGCTGTAACCTCACCGTGGTGCAGGGATGTAACATTTTCTTTGAGAATGGCCAATACAGCACAAAATTTAAATTTTGAGTAAAATTCAGTATCTATCTGTGATATTTGTTTTTGCACAGTTCTTTGCACTGTTTTTGTTTGAATCTTGAATTTTTATATTGATGTTGATCATCACTTAATGGCCGATGTATTTTTCGTGCCGAGGTGTCGTTAAAAATTCATTCATTTATTTATTTATTCATTTCCTCAATGCACATAAAAAAAAAAAAATTCAACTTTATTATTTTAAAATTTTAATTAAATTTTTTGAAGTTTGATTTTTTAAAAATGTTTTAAAAACATTTTTAATATGCATTGAGATGGATATCTACAGATGCACTATCAATGGCAATGAATAAGTTTATGGTAGGCAAGACATTTAATTCTGAAGAATTCTTATTTGATATTTACCATATGTTTTAGAATTAAAATATATTATATTTTGCTTTTTGCTGGTATTTTTATGATCATCCGATTTAATTGGAATTCAAAATATGAACCACAGTCAGTATAGAAATTAGATTTGGACAGTTTCTTCTTTCTCTTTATCATTATCTGATAGGCCAAACGGTCAACAAATGAACAATGTATATTAATATAAACTGTTGATGGTTGACAATAGCAAAAATCTCAACGACACAATTGATTTGAATTCCTCCAACCCAAGTTTTATCATTAACATGTATCTTTACCAATTACATCCTTCACTGGAGGAATGTTGGTTTATATATTCTAATTCATGTTTGGATACCCATATCTGCCAAGGAATAAACTTAAGATTTCAGCAGAACATTCTATTTGAACAATTCTTTGACACAATATTTATTGTATGTGTACACCAGTTTGGATTTACAAAATGGAACCTTTAGTATAAATACAACATTCCTTAAAATTGGTAGATTATCAATAATTCACTTTTTGGTCAAAACATAGAAGCATAGAATTGATAATAGTATTTTTTTATCTACATAAATCCACGTTAAATATTCGAATATGCTCCCCTGAATGTCCACTTTCTCTGTTTCTGATTCTTAATGGTGAAGGCAAAAATATCGAAAATAAAAGTAATTTCTTTTAGGTACATGTGCATTATCTAGTCAGTTTTGCCAATTTCTTTATATAGAGAGATTTAATACATTTTTAATCTTTACTAAATTTAACCTGCCATCTTGAATGTCACGTCCTGGCTCAATGTCACGTCCTGGCTCAAAGTTTGAGGTGGTTATTTTAATCATTTAATATAAACAGTCATCATTATACCTTTTATTTATACTTGGAACATTGAAAAGGAGGAGAATTAAAAAGGATTTTTATTTCTGAAAAATAGTTTTAAAATAAAACTAACTTTTATATGTCAAATCAGCCAGGACGTGACATATATTTTGAAAAATAATTTAATATACTAATTATGATATGAAAGAAGGCAAAGTAGTATTTTCATATGTAGTATATTTTAGATGTGATGTCCTGATACCTAATTTTTTTATTTGACATAACAGTAAAGTAATATTACCAAAAAACAAATGTCACGTCCTGGCTTACAAAAATTCTTTTTTCAAATAAAACCGTCATAAAAACCCATAAAACATAAGTAAATTGGCAATAAAAGTATATTTGTATGTGCTTAAGGATGTTAACTTTAAGTTATAATACAAACTTAGTTTAACAGATCATTTTGAAATTTCCACACCCATGGACCAAATACCATGGAATGGCCCTAAAACAAACAAAGAAGGAAACACGCTGGTCCACAAACTGCAAAGACACCTGCAACATGCAGCTGTCAAATCATCAGAGCGGACAGTGCAGGCCTAACAGAAGGCGCGACATCTACCGCAAGACACCGTTCACCTTCGGTAACCAACAAGCCAGTACTGACATAACAGACAACATGAGGTCCGCCACTAAGCGATGTGGTCAAAAACATCCATGGAGTTCTAGAAACTCCCCCTGTACCCAACCGATACAATGCGCAAACTGTCTTAGTAGGCACATGGCACATGACCCCAGATGCCATCACTACCAGAGGGCTCTTCGACAACTTAACAACAAACTAAATCAAGTTAGTCAAACCAAGCAAAGCCAGAAACAGTAACTCAATCAATTACATATGCCGACAAACTTAAAACTACTGACCAAACTCAGGTTAGAGAACTCAAACTATCATCGAACAACTAGTTCAGGAAATATCTAATATTAAATCCAGCCTGGTAACCTCTAAAAACTAAAGCTAAAACTAAACAATATATATCATCAACCATAATTTCGGGCCTGCGTAATGGGAGATACGTCTCCACACGCCCCCACTAATAAAAAGAAAGAATTTTATTTAACGACGCACTCAACACATTTTATTTACGGTTATATGGTGTCAGACATATGGTTAAGGACCACACAGATTTTTTTTTGAGAAAACCCGCTGTTGCCACATAGGCTACTCTTTTACAACAGGCAGCAAGGGATCTTTTATTTGCGCTTCCCACAGGCAGGATAGCACAAACCATGGCCTTTGTTGAACCAGTTATGGATCACTGGTCGGTGCAAGTGGTTTACACCTACCCACTGAGCCTTGCGGAGCACTCACTCAGGGTTTGGAGTCGGTATCTGGATTAAAAATTCCATGCCTCGACTGGGATCCGAACCCAGTACCTACCAGCCTGTAGACCGATGGCCTGCCACGACACCACCGAGGCCGGTCCCCCACTAATAATATCAACACAGTAAAAAAGGGCCTTAGCGTTTTCCAATGGAACGCTAAAGGCCTCCATTCAATGGGACATGGTGCTGAACTCATTCAACTAATTAGCACCAGCAACATCAAGCCAGATATAATTTGCCTACAAGAAACATGGCTAGGAATCGGCACTAAAAATAAAAATAAAACAACTAAAGTATTTAAAATTCCAGGATATACTAGTTACTATAAAAATAGAGATAACAGCACCAGAGGTGGAATATCACATTAATTAAAAATACCATACCTCATACTGAAATTAAATACGATTCTATTAATACAAACTTAGAAGTCCTAGGACTTACTATACAAAACGATAAAATGCCTATTGACATCATCAATTTTTATAGCCCACCGGGAACAGCCCATAATCAACTAACGTTAAGAGATTACAATAAACTCATAAACTCAAACAATGACTTGATTCTTGTAGGAGATTTTAATTGTCATAGCACACTGTGGGGAGGTCTGCACTCCGATGCACAGGGAGACATACTAGAGGAATGAATGAATGAATGAATGAATGTTTAACGACACCCCAGCACGAAAAATACATCGGCTATTGGGTGTCAAACTATGGTAATGCAAATAAATAAAGTGATGATCAACATCAACAGAAAAATTCAAGGTTTAAACAAAAACAGTGTAAAGAACTGTGCAAAAATACAAATACAAATATCACAGAATTTTACGGACACCGAATTTTACTCTAAACTTCAATTTGTGCTGTATTGGCTATTCTCAAAGAGAATGTTACATCCCTGCACCACGGTGAGGTTACAGCACGCGCAGGGGCATACTAGAGGAATTCATCAATACACACAATCTTGTATGTCTTAACGATGGCAGTACTACTTTTATTCCACGATTATCTGGGCACATCCGCCATCGACCTAACCATCACCTCTAACAATATAGGTGCAAACGCCCAATGGGAGGTGTTAGAAGCTCTCAACAGCGACCACCTCCCCATTCTAACCAGCTATAAATGTAATACTACTTATACAGAAGAAGAAAAATTTATACCTAAATTTAAATTTAATAAACCTAACTGGGCTGGCTTTACAAGTGACTGTAGCAAAATTAAGTTAGAAAATAGCCTAAACATTGACGACGACACTAATAAAATTACTAATAAAATAATAGAAATAGCTGAAAAGAATATTCCTAAAACTAAACCCTTCAGTAAAAATAGACCAGTTAACTGGTGGACGGGCGAAATTAAATCCAAATGCGGCTTTAGGAACAGGATGCGTAAACTTTAAAAAAAAACAGGGAAACAAGACTACCACACTAAATATAAAATAGCCAAAAACGAAGTAGGTAAGCTTATCATCAATGCTAAACAAGCCAGCTGGCATAAATGTTGCGGTGAAATTAACAACAGAACATCTATTAGAGAAATGTGGAAAAAAATTAAGGCTATTCAAGGACAACGCGCTAATTCCACAGTCCTTCAAAAACATAAAACAGCAACTACTAATAAACAAAAGGCCGACCTTCTCAGTAAAACTTTCAGTAAAAACAGTAGCAACGAAAAAATTTCTAAACAATTTTTTGAGAAACTTAAGAAAGATAACTCTCTACCAACTAATGATACTAAAACAGCAAATCACCCAACTACTGATAATTTAGAATTTAATAAACCGATAACAATGTTAGAATTAAAAACAGCTCTTAAAGCTAAAAAAAACAGTACTACCACCGGGCCTGATCAAATAAGTTACACATTACTCAAGCACATGCCGGATGTAGCCCTAAAGGTAGTGTTATCGCTCTTTAACTGAATCTGGAGGGAGGGTCAAATGCCCACAGCGTGGAAACATGCAGAATGCTTTAGTCTCCCTAAAGCGGGAAAGGACCATTCCCTCCCAGGGAGTTATAGATCGATAACACTCACGTCCCACATGTGCAAAACCTTAGAAACTTATCAATAAACGATTCAACAATTACCTACTCGAAAATAACCTAATAACTAATGTACAGAGCGGATTTAGAACTAAACATTCAACAATAGATCAAATAGTTAGATTACAAAATAGTATTAATGATGCATTTCGAAAATCTCATAAGGTCTTAACAATATTCATAAATATTGAAAAAGCTTTTGATATGGTATGGCATCAAGGTCTACTAAATAAACTACAGAGTAATGGTATTAAAGGTAATATGTTTAATTTTATCAACAATTTCATCCATAATAGATCAATCTCAGTTAAAGTGAATGGTCACTATTCAGCTAGAACCGAAATAATTAATGGCATACCACAAGGTTCGGTCCTCTCACCAATTTATGACATAACTAAAGCACTTAATGCTAAAGGAAAAACAAAAACAACCACGCCATTAAACACAGCACTATTTGCCGATGATTGCGCCATCTGATGCACAGGTAACACAACCACTAATTTATTTCACCTAATGCAAGCTGATATGAATAGACTTAACAAATGCATTAAACTATCAGAAACTAAAACTGTCTATATGCTTTTTAATAAAGTCAATAAATCAGATAATCACCAATTTAAATCAGGTGATAAAATAATTCCAAGAGTCAAACAATTTAAATTTCTAGGTGTAACTTTTGACTCAAAACTAACCTTTAGTAACCATATCAATGACATAGTCAGGAACTCAAAAAATACTCTAAACTTGTTAAGAGCCATCTCAGGTACCAGTTGGAGAGCGCAAACAGAGGCAATGCTTATGGTTTACAAAGCATGCATACTCTCCAGAATAGATTGTGGAGCCCAAGCCTACAGTTGCGCCGCCCCCAAACTGTTACATAAATTAGATGTTATTCAAAACCAAGCTCTTAGAATTATAGCTAAAGTTCCATCAAATACCAGCGGACAGAGCTTAGAAGTTGAGTTTAACATCATGCCATCCCAATGAAGCTCTAATCTGGATCAAAACCCAAAAATACTCAAAAAGCGTTATTTTCTCAGACAGTCTTAGCTCTATCCAATCACTTCAAACTAATAAATCTACCAGACCAGACATTCTCGCAGCTATCCACAATAAACTTCATGAACTAAACCATCTCAATTTAACAGTAGTATTCGAATGGGTCCCAGCTCACGTAGGGATAATTGGCAATGAAATAGCTGACTATGGAGCCAAAACTGCACTTTCAATCACTAGTAAAATTACAACACTACCTTTAGGAATTTCAGAACTCATGTCAAAAGCAAGAAAACATTACATTAATCAATGGCAGGCCAACTGGGACCTAACAACCAATACATGGCACTATAACATCAAACCACTAGTCAACTCTATCTGACCTAAACACCTAAACACTTATGTGGATAAAATAATTACTAAATTGCGCATAGGTAAATCATCGCAGCTCAACAGCTGCTCTTTCACCAATAAAAACCCTTACTGTGAGTGTGGCACCCGGGAAGACATGAAACATTATCTCCTGGATTGCACGTTACACGACAGTCAGAGAAAACTAATGATAGAATCAATAGCCGAAGCCAACCATAACAAACCAATTACGCCTAACTTTCTATTTAACCCTGATAAATATCTAAAACATAAAACCTTCAAAGCAGTATATCAATTCGTCCAGTCCACCAAACCAAAACTATAAGTGCCACGTACTTGCCAGCGTTCAGTTGACGCGGACCCCCAGGATGAGAAACAGTAGCACACCCACCGGGCTCCCGACAGTCATAAAGTTAAAAACTAAAACTAGAAAATGATCACAAACCACCCGCCTGTACGTCTCCCGGAGGGAAGAGTGACCTTCTGCACTTGACCGACATGCACTCCAATCCGGGGGACCAACGATCTATAATTAAGATAAGTAATTAATACGCTGCTTAACTTGTGACACCCGTGACTCCCTGGATGGAACATCCACCCTATGCACTTGAACAGACCTCATATTCCAACCCGGGGAGAGAACGGTGAAACGACAAAAGTAAAAGCATATACCTAGCCAAATTAGCTGACACAAATTTAGCAATAAATTAACAATTATTCAAAACCACCCACCTGTACATCTCTTGGATGGAAGAGCGACCTTAAGCACTTGACCACACAAGCACTCTAACCCAGGGATCAACGGCGGGACGGTAGCGAATGATTTAAGAACCGCTAGATATGACAATGCTTGGATCATGACACCTGTGACCCCCTTGGTGAAACATCCACCCTACGCACTCAAACAGACCATGTATTCCACCCGGGGGTAGAACAGTGAAACGACAAAAGTAAAAGCATATGCTCAACCAAATTAGCTGGCATAAATTTAGCAATATAAATTAACAATTACTCAAAACCACCCGCCTGTACATCCCTTGGATGGAAGAGCGACCGTAAGCACTCGACCAGGCACTTCAACCTGGAGATTAACGGCGGGACGGTAGAGAGTGATTAATAACCACTAGATATGCCAATGCCAACTAGACCTAACCACGATTACCATATTATTCTACTGTAAATATGTTATTGTTCTGAAACCCGTGATTGACAACTGGCATACATTACGTTAGCGATACATTAGAATTTTTTTTTTCTTCCACTAATACAGGATCGAAATCACAACAACCCAATTGGCTAATAACCAGCCAATCAACATCGTTAGACAATCAACCAGGATAGGACACCACTAAATATCACCTGTTTTTTTTGCAGCACCCCTCAGTGGTCCAATCCAACCAATCACGGATCAAGAACCCCACCACACCTAACTGTAAATAAACTGCACGAATTTGTCTTTGCACTCGCACCATGTTCTTTATTACTGATGCATGAAATCCTAGCTGACTAAGGTAAGTCAACTAGGGCTCCAGATGAAAAAACAAGGCTACTAAGATATTCTATTTAGGCGGCGGGAATCAAAATTCTTCAAACTAAGTAATTGTCTGTCAACTGTTCTACTGTACAATTGCTACCTGCCACTGTTAATTTTGTTTCATTCATTGGTAATAAAGTTAAGTATGTCAAGCACTAGGCTTTTTAAACCAATACTTACACTATAAGGGTTCCACCCTTCAAATTAGATAGCTAGGCTAGTATAAATCCCCCTCCGTCATTGTATTCAATGCTATACAAAGACGGGGGGGGGGGGGGGGGGGGGATGGGTGGTCATGAATGACCATTGAACTCACTAAAATAGGGACTTAAGACAACAGGTACAACCTTAACACAAAACTAGGATTCACACACAGACTACACGCTCACTGCATCAGTACACAGGGTGCATTGACTAACAATGCACCCGCACCCATTTAATGGCCCAGCACGTGCTCTAATAAGGAACTGGACAAAAGAATACCGGTTCCGAGTACACAATTGCAATGCACCCGGGGGAAGCTGAACAAAAGAATATCAGCCTCCCCCACCCAAACCCCCAATACTTGCTGCTGGTGATAACTTGTTCTTGGTGACACTAAAGAGGAGGACACGGAGGACTACGCCAACAACGTCACATCGACCAACCCGGAACAACTGCCTTGCCTGCCAGTGTCAACTACTCAATTGCACGAGTCTCCCCTGGGTTGTCATGCCACGACCAGAAGCGGTCAGGCCCTTTATAAGGGCCCTATGGGCAACCTAGGGAGACACCCAGCATCATAGAAGTCTATAATTAACGAGCCACTCTCGATTCACTAATATCAAAACCTATATTAGCTCGGCCATTTACCTTTCGACCAACCGTTCAAAATTGCGCCAAATTTCCTCAATCAAAATTGTGCACCCCTTTCTCTTTGGCATTAACGGCTCCATTCAAAATTCCATAGCACCACCACCACCCCCACCGATTCGATCGGGCTGCTGGTGCTCCCTTGCACCTGCCAGTGCAGGCGGTCCCTCCTCTCCCCTCCCCCCACCTTTCCTGTCATGGACGGAGGAGCCGGCCAAGGCCGGCTCTTGTGCCCACGACGGGCGTGCGCTACAACAGCTTGTTCTGAATGTGCACGTAAAACCCTATGACTTGACCTGACCTGTATGTATCTTGCAGAAATCTGTTTTGATTTGATTGAATGACGTTTCAAACCAAAGTGAAAGAAAGCAGCTGTATCTAATGTCAACCAACTTGCAATGGGAACAAGACCAGTTTGACAATTCCACCATATGGATAGCTCCTAGATCCTGGCCCATATAAATTGAATGCACTTCTGAATTTTAGAAATGATAAAACTATATTCATTGTTTATAAACTACGTTTTATATGATCAAAACAAAAACCTTTTAAAATGGTCAAATAATCATGTACTTTTTCAATTATTAATATCCAAGGAGGAACAGCCAATGCAGTATCATAATGACAAAGAGTCAAATGAACAATTGAAAACAAAATCGTCATACTAAATATTCCATATTTCTGAATGTACATGTAATGTGTTAGATGGCCTGTGATGATATTAGCTGGTTTGGTGTAAAGAAAATCACAATAAGCTATTTGAGTATTCAGGGTTATCACCGATACATGGTGGTTTTTCACATACTTGAAACATGCAAAAGGTTTTGAGCATTTTGGGCAGTTGTAAGGCTTGTTTCCAATATGGTTATTCAAATGGACAAAATAAAGTCACTTATCACAGTATGTCTTATCACAATATGTACACGAATACTTGTATGTCTTAGCATGGTGACGCTTTTTGTGTATATAGAAAGTCCCTGTCGAGTTTTATAGACCTTGGAACACACCTCACATACATGTAGCAGTTTGGCATCAACGTGCAAGAAAGTAGAATGCTGCATTAAATCAAATTTACTGGAATATCTTCTTGGACATTTCTTCTAATGCTTAGCCGTGACATGTCGTTTCAAATTACTGCCAACTGGACTTTCTTAAGTACAAAGATTACTTTTTTTTCTTTAATACTCCACTAACCTTTGATTTTGGGGTTGATGTTATAACATGTCAACATTAATATCAGTACAGTTGTCAGAACTGGTGATATTGTTTTCTTTGACAAATGGCGAAGTAATGTTCATTGATATATCAAGTTTCATTAATGATAACAGACGATTCATCAATGAATGACACTTCCATAATCAAACGAATTTGGTAAACACACAGTAACAGCGTTGCAAAAACGCTGTAACCTATAAATAGAAATCATCAAAACATGCATTTTCTAATATTTTAAAGCAGTTATGACAATAAATGCCAACATATTTATTCTATACACAAAATGTATTGCTTGTATGAAAGTTACCGTAAACATAGGTAGTCCTGACATATTTTGTCGACAGATCTTTTTTTTAGTATGCAATATTGCATGACACTGTATTAAATAGTACTTTATACTACGCTATACATTGCTATGCACTAAATTAAACATGTGCATATATGTACGATACGTTACAATTAATACCTGAGTGGTTTGAATATTTAAATATGAAAGATACCGTATAAGAATGAACAATATTGTGTAAAATCTACCGGAGCTCGTGCAAGAAACATGCAACACGCCGTAACCAAAATCATCAACAATCCACTCTTGCTGTAACCGAGTACCAATACAGTGCTTCTGTTCGGGATTGTTCAAACCACGTACATGACAGTCATTTTATGAACAGTATCAAAATATTGGAATAAATTTGTTTCCAGCCAAACTCTTCTTGTCAAAAATGGCAAGATAAAAATGGATCGTAGTCATAACGGCCCCAGTACTAAACGGCCTTAACAATAATTGGTCAAAACGGCCCTAAAAAAGTCAAAACGGCCAAAGTGAAAAAGTCAAAACGGCCCTTAACAAAAGTCAAAACGGCCAAAGTTAAAAAGTCATAACGGCCCTTGAAAAAAGTCAAGACGGCCTTAGATATAATACTTTAAAAATGTATTTCATCTACACAAGTGTCGAGAAATGCAGGAGAGTCTTGATGTGTCCTTCAAAATAAGGATGTGTGTTGATCATGGCGGTATCAAAGATCGGTCTATCGGTCTTTTCAAATACAAGGTCAATTGGTGGTCTTAATTATATTAGTAAATTGGGGAACAGGCCCGTTGTGGCCCCCGGGTGAGCAGCGCCACTAGGAACTCGTTCAGACGATACGCACTCACCCGGAAAGCCTAGATGGTCAAGCATAACCATACAAATATCCCACATGGCTTTCTCACATGAGATATTCTTGTTAATAGCAAGTATGAGTGAAATGGTTTAATTCCCATTCCAGGATCCTTCAGACTACATTAAATGCAAAAAACTAATATCAACCAGTTTTATTTTTTATAACTTTAAATAGCCCAAAATCACAATTCTATAAATGAATGAATGAATGTTTAACGACACCCCAGCACGAAAAATACATCGGCTATTGGGTGTCAAACTATGGTAATGCAAATAAATAAAGTGATGATCAACATCAACATCAATATAAAAATTCAAGGTTTAAACAAGAACAGTGTAAAGAACTGTGCAAAAATACAAATACAAATATCACAGAAATTTACTGACACCGAATTTTACTCTAAACTTCAATTTGTGCTGTATTGGCCATTCTCAAAGAGAATGTTACACCCCTGCACCACGGTGAGGTTACAGCACTCGCAGGGGCAATTCTATAAAGTTTTTTATTTTATTTCCATGACCCATACGAAGCCTGTTCAATAACAAATTATCAAAATAAAAAATAATATGATGGTCAACTACTAAAATGTTTCAACGTATAGCCATTTGAATGCAAAAGAAGAATAAGCAGTGATATAGTTACTGCAAATACTTTTTGTATTAAAGATGGCTTTATTATTCTCAGATTTCTTACCAAGTGGTTCTTCAAGCTTTAGGTCTTGCTGCAGTCGAATTGTGGATGGTACTGTTTTCGATATTAACTCATCAATGCTCTAAAAAAAACAACAATTTAATCAATTTAATTTGAAATATATACATTTATACATACATTTAAGATTTAAATCTCAAAGACCAAACTCTGCAGCCTTTCAGAAGATGACATACAAATCATATGTTTGAAAAACAAAAAACAAAAAGCATAAATTTTTCTATTTAGTATACAACTTTAATAATGGTACCTTTATTCTCAAAATATATAAATATTATAAAAAATCAATAAAAACATCCACAAGAAAGAAGAGGAGTTAGGGTAAACTGTGTAAAAAAACAGTTTGTTTTCTTTAACAACACCACTTGAGCACATTGCTTTATTAATCATCGGCTTTTGGATGTTAAACATTTAGTCTTGGAGAGAAAACCTGCTACATTTTTCCATTAGTAACAAGGGATCTTTTATATGCACCATCCCACAGGCAGGATAGCACATACCATGGCCTTTGATATACCAGTCGTGGTACCCTGGCTGGAAAACTGTAACAGATCAATGATGTGACCTCCATACACTGAAAATAACATTTTCTCAAGTAAACCCTTGTTCAGGTTATCAAAAAGAAAGAAAGATGTTTTATTTAATGACGCACTCAACACATTTTATTTACGGTTATATGGCGTCAGACATATGGTTAAGGACCACACAGATTTTAAGAGGAAACCCACTGCTGCCACTACATGGGCTACTCTTCAGGTTATCAAGGTTATCACATATCAAGAAACCAAGAAGGGTGCTTTATTCTCCACAAAATCTTAAGGAATATAAACACCACAACCTAAATGTTATGGCCAGCTGTGTTATTCAAATATAAGATACAAATATCAATGCAACAAGAACAGTGCAGTGAATAAATAATAAAGTTTTAATATGTTTGTGAAAAGGTTTTTATAGTTGCCATTCAAATAAAAAAAAGTTTTTTTGTTTAACGACACCATTGAACTAACCCCCCCCCCCATAATGCTATTTTTGTCATAATTAGACATATTCCCTCCCACTGTAATGTTCCATAATGCTAGACCATACCCCCCCCCCCCCCCCCCCCCCCATCCCCCGACAAAATACAATTTATGTATCGATTGGATACCCCCTCCCCATTCACAAATAAGTCAGGCTATGGGTGTAATATTAGACAGGTCCCAGACAAGGTAAAACTGCCATTTTTGCCTGTCAAAGTTTTCTCAATGGATTCATCATCCTGAACCACTGCATTTGACCTTAATAATGGTTTGACCTTGATGGTTACCAATTTCAAAATGGCCGCCATATTTTTTTAATCCGTACCTCTGAAGACTGCTTTTGCTCTATCAAGTAATGTTTTGTCTCTAATGTTGGGTGTACATGGTTCAGAAAGCCAAATTTGAAGTCTAGCATACTTATCTGACCCTTATTGTAATGTAAATATACAATTTTAACATGCTGCTTTGCGATTTGGGAAAGTGTAAATATGCACTTTAACTATTTATAATCATTATTGAGTGTTTACATATAGCTATAACTACCTATGCTAAACATTATCGCCATGTCAAAGTGTTTATGGAAAAAAATAAAAAAAAAAATTTTTTTTAAATTAGTAATAAAAAAAGTGCATTACGTAATGCTGCTCAGTACACACGCCCTGCAATGCTACACAACATTTGAACATACATCCACCCACCCCCTCGATTGTCACACAACATTTGAACATACATCCACCCACCCCCTCGATCGTCAGACATTTGAACATACATCCACCCACCCCCTCGATCGTCACATAATATTTGAACATACATCCACCCACCCCCTCGATCGTCACATATTTGAACATACATACACCCACCCCCTCGATCGTCACATAATATTTGAACATACATCCACCCACCCCCACCCCCCGATCATCACATAATATTTGAACATACATCCACCCACCCCCTCGATCGTCACATATTTGAACATACATCCACCCATCCCCTCGACCGTCACATATTTGAACATACATCCACCCCCTCCACCCCCCGATCGTCACATAATATTTGAACATACATCCACCCACCCCCTCGATCATCACATATTTGAACATACATCCACCCATCCCCCCTCGATCGTCACATATTTGAACATACATCCACCCCCCCCCCTTCGATCGTCACATATTTGAATATACATCCACCCCCCTCGATCGTCACATATTTGAACATACATCCACCCCCAATCGTCACACAATATTTGAACATACATCCACCTACTCCTCGATCGTCACACAATATTTGAACATACATCCACCGACTCCTCGATCGTCACATAATATTTGAACATACATCCACCCATCCCCTCGATCGTCACATAATATTTGAACATACATCCACCAACCCCTCGATCGTCACATATTTGAACATACATCCACCCAACCCCTCGATCGTCACATAATATTTGAACATACAGCCACCCCACCCCCCTCGATTTTCACATAATATTTGAACATACATCCACCCACCCCCTCGATCGTCACATATTTGAACATACATCCACCCACCCACCCCTCGATCGTCACACAATATTTGAACATACATGTACATCCACCCACTCCCTCGATCGTCACATAATATTTGAACATGCATCCACCCACCCCCTCGATCGTCACATATTTGAATGGCCCCTAAAGAGCTCATCTGATGCGCAGTTGTTTGCCCATTTCTCATTCCAGTGCACCGCGGACTGGTATATTAAAGGTCATGGTATGTGCTATCCTGTGGAATGGTGCATATATAAGATCTCCTGTTACTAATGGAAAAATGTGGCAGGTTTCCTCTCTAAAATAACCAAATGTTTGCAATACAATAGCTGACGATTACTAAAATGTGACACTCTCAATCAACATGTACTTTACAACCTTACATTTGGACAACAAGAACAGAAAACAGCTGACCTGTACAAGTCCATTATCAATAGACCTCTGTGAAGGTAAATGGTTACATAAAATAAGAGGTATTGTTGACCGCAAATCTACCACTCATGAAAAATCTGCCAGGACACATTTTACAGGGGTTAGGGTGGGGTTGGCTGGGTGTGTGAGTGTGTGTCAAAATAACCAAATTCAAAATTATGTGTCAAAGAAGCCTTC
This sequence comes from Gigantopelta aegis, assembly GCF_016097555.1. NCBI lineage: Eukaryota > Metazoa > Mollusca > Gastropoda > Neomphalida > Peltospiridae > Gigantopelta > Gigantopelta aegis. The sequence goes on along the minus strand of NC_054704.1, from coordinate 91,778,249 downwards.
CACTGAAGTTAGTTGGTCTAATAGCGATGATGAAATTATGGTCTAAATGCTTTTCTCTCTATATATATAACAATGAAAACAAAAACTTCACCCTTTCCCAGGGGCAAATGGGAGATGCAGCATTAATTAAATTCACAAATTTGTGTGCTATGTGTATTTTCTTTGTATTTTGTAACATATGTTTTGTAAACTGTACCAATGCCAAAAAACCCAAAAAAACTCTTCAAGGAGAGAGAGAGAGAGAGAGAGAGAGAGAGAGAGAGAGAGAGAGAGAGAGAGAGAGAGAGAGAGAGAGAGAGAGAGAGAGAGAGAGAGAGAGGAATGTGAAAGAGTGCTATTTGGAAATGTCCTTCAAAACCAAAACTAATCTTGATAATGGGATAAACTGAGTACAGGAGAGTGTGATAACCTATATTAGAGGTAACAGGGTTATGAGATCTGATACACCATAAAACCAGGTCAAGAGTATGACCTGATGTAATAAAAATACAAACCAGTGGAACCATATATTAACAATTACATATGGTACTCAACAATGTGAACTAGTGGCAGTTAGTGGCTGCCATGACAAATCGCAACATTTCCTCCTTATAGGTTGTACTATACCAAATAAATCCCTTAGGCGACCATGTTAACGTTTGTGCTTAAAAACACTATATGCAATATACCAACAAAACTATGACCCATAAATATCAGTACTACAACCCCTACCTCAAAGTAAAATTGCATAAATGTTTTGCCCAGATGAAACTTTTTTTTTTTTTACAACCAACACACTCACATTTACCATCAATCACAGGACTTGTGGTTTTAACTTCTCTATCAAAAGTTTGCTGCACCTCGAACTTTGACCCAGCCTGAAGTTATTTGGTTTAATACTACCTATACACCGATTCCTCTCACCAGTCACAGAGCTAGCTCTGCCACTCCCAAAATTCGCACATTTTAGGAACATTTGGCAAATTTTATTTTAATTTTAATTTTTTTTTTTATATAATTGAAAAAAAGAGGATAACTCTGGTTTTTGCATTTTAAAAAGATAATCTGGCAAAATGTTTTGGTTACCCAGAGTTAGCCCCAAGTCATCAAATATTTTATTGTTAATTTGGTAAGAAATGTACGAATACTAAGCATTAGCTGTTAAAAAAAAGCAACAATAAAAACAACAAAACTGTAGATTAAAAATACATGCCATAAATCGTTGTACACAATGTATACTACTCAAAAGAATTTAAGGGTCAAAAATTTATAACCAAATAAGTTTCAGAGTGTATTAGATTGATGATGTAAACTACACCAAATTTTTTATTTATTGTTCCATATTTACAAAAAAACACAAATAAACGTCACTGTATACAAGAAAGTCACATGACATGCTGTCAAAGTTGAAGGTTGTCAAACATGGATTTTACACATTAGAACATTCGTTTAATAGTGTGTGAATCCACTCCTGGTGCGAATACACTCGACACATCGTTGCCTCATGCTGTTGATCAGACGTCTGAAGAACTCTTGGGGAATGGCCTGCCACTCTGCCATAAGAAGTTGACCCAGATCATGAAGGTTGGCCGGAGGGGCATGGTTATCCCGAACTCTCCTGTCTAATTCGTCCCAGGCGTTCTCTATTGGGAATATGCTGGCCAATCCATCCTGGCGATACCTTGTTGTCTGAGAAAGTCTGTTACCACCCTGGCGCGGTGGGGTCTGGCATTGTCATCCTGCAGAACTGCCCCGCCGCCAATCTGCTGAATGCCTGGGAGAACCAACGGCCGGATAATCTCATTCAGATAGCGGATTCCATTCAGATTGCCATCCACAACATAGAGGGGGGTCCTGTGGTGGATAGAGATGCCGTCCCACACCATGACGCTGCCACCACCGAACCGGTGACGTTGTCTAACGTTAACGTCAGTGAAGCGCTCCCCAGGACGTCTGTAGACACGAACCCGACCGTCGTTGAACTGGAGACGAAACCTGGACTCATCAGTGAACATCACTCGACCCCAATGAACACGTTGCCACCGCAGATGAAGCGTGCACCAGTGACGTCTGGCCATTCTGTGACGTGGTAGGAGTGGTGGTCGAACAGCCTGGCGACGACAGCGTAGATTATTGGCTCTCAGACGATTGCGTATGGTTTGATCAGACACTCAAGTTCCAGTCGCAGTCCGCAGATTGTCACGTAATCGGCGTGCAGTGGTTGTGCGTTGACGTAGAGCCATATTGGTGATGTAGCGGTCCTCTCTATTTGTAGTGCTTCGGGGTCTTCCCGAACGTGGACAATTTCGAACAGAATTCGTTGCTTGGTACCGTTGCCACAGTCGGCCAACGACACTCTGACTGACACCAAGTCTCAGAGCAACATTTCTTTGCGTATTGCCATCCTGAAGCCAAGCAATAGCCCTTCCTCGATCTTCGATAGTCAGTTGAAGTTGTACCATTGTCGAATTTGGAGTGTGCACCGTACACGAACGCAAGCTCCAATTATACGGAAATTCAGCATTGGGAACATGGAATACACGTGCAAAGCGTGCAAATGAAGCACTTTGTGAAAAAGCGAGTTATGGGCACTTAGCAGACCTTTCGCTTTCGGCTTGATTTACATGCAAATGTAAGCATCTTTTCGCCATTAGAACTAGTCGACAGTGTCAATGACAGTGGATTTTAATTCATTTATGGGTTGCTTAGACCCACTTTCGTCAAAATGGAACAATACCATGCGTGACATTATGGTCTAGCTAATATAATTGACATCCTTTTGAGTAGTATACTTCAAAGCTAATGTGGAGAGATGAAGAATATTTACTATTGTTTTATTTATATTGAGTATTCGGACACGATATAAACATTTAATTTTAATCATGAGTTTTATGTGTATACAGATTCCAGAAGGTGGTGATTGATTGTGTATGTGTGCTAGTAAAACATTTACTTTTCAGCAAAGAAGTTTGATGTAGACCCACACACAAGGTGGATGGGGTGGTGGTGGGGGGAGTGGGGGTGGAGGAGGGGGTGAAAAACCACATTGTGTGTACATACTTTATTCATCATAATGGCCCCCAAGTACCAGCAGGTGTACATTTAGAACCATGAAAAGTAGGTCATGGTGACCTAGTATTACTAAACACGACACATCGCCATCCCAAACTGATGATCCTAAAGGTATTAATAAGAAGAAAAAGTTTGTTTTGTTTAACGCACCACTGGAGCACATTGATTAATTAATCATTGGCTATTGGATGTCAAACATTTAGTAATTCTGACTCGTAGTCTACAGAGGAAACCCTCTACATTTTTGTTATAATACAGTAAGGGATCTTTTATATACACTTCCCACAGACAGGATAGCACATACCATGGCCTTTAATATACCAGTCGTGATGCACTGGCTGGAACGAGAAATAGGTATTAATAAGAAAAATACAGCCCAAACAAGGCTTTACTTGAATATACCAGTCGTGGTGCACTGGCTGGAACGAGAAATAGGTATTAATAAGAAAAATACAGCCCAAACAAGGCTTTCCTTGAATATACCAGTCGTGGTGCACTGGCTGGAACGAGAAATAGGTATTAATAAGAAAAATACAGCCCAAACAAGGCTTTCCTTGAATACACCAGTTGTGGTGCACTGGCTGGAACGAGAAATAGGTATTAATAAGAAAAATACAGCCCAAACAAGGCTTTACTTGAATATACCAGTCGTGGTGCACTGGCTGGAACGAGAAATAGGTATTAATAAGAAAAATACAGCCCAAACAAGGCTTTCCTTGAATATACCAGTCGTGGTGCACTGGCTGGAACGAGAAATAGGTATTAATAAGAAAAATACAGCCCAAACAAGGCTTTACTTGAATATACCAGTCGTGGTGCACTGGCTGGAACGAGAAATAGGTATTAATAAGAAAAATACAGCCCAAACAAGGCTTTCCTTGAATATACCAGTCGTGGTGCACTGGCTGGAACGAGAAATAGGTATTAATAAGAAACATACAGCCCAAACAAGGCTTTACTTGAATATACCAGTCGTGGTGCACTGGCTGGAACGAGAAATAGGTATTAATAAGAAAAATACAGCCCAAACAAGGCTTTCCTTGAATATACCAGTCGTGGTGCACTGGCTGGAACGAGAAATAGGTATTAATAAGAAAAATACAGCCCAAACAAGGCTTTACTTGAATATACCAGTCGTGGTGCACTGGCTGGAACGAGAAATAGGTATTAATAAGAAAAATACAGCCCAAACAAGGCTTTCCTTGAATATACCAGTCGTGGTGCACTGGCTGGAACGAGAAATAGGTATTAATAAGAAAAATACAGCCCAAACAAGGCTTTCCTTGAATATACCAGTCGTGGTGCACTGGCTGGAACGAGAAATAGGTATTAATAAGAAAAATACAGCCCAAACAAGGCTTTACTTGAATATACCAGTCGTGGTGCACTGGCTGGAACGAGAAATAGGTATTAATAAGAAAAATACAGCCCAAACAAGGCTTTACTTGAATATACCAGTCGTGGTGCACTGGCTGGAACGAGAAATAGGTATTAATAAGAAAAATACAGCCCAAACAAGGCTTTCCTTGAATACACCAGTCGTGGTGCACTGGCTGGAACGAGAAATAGGTATTAATAAGAAAAATACAGCCCAAACAAGGCTTTCCTTGAATACACCAGTCGTGGTGCACTGGCTGGAACGAGAAATAGGTATTAATAAGAAAAATACAGCCCAAACAAGGCTTTCCTTGAATATACCAGTCGTGGTGCACTGGCTGGAACGAGAAATAGGTATTAATAAGAAAAATACAGCCCAAACAAGGCTTTCCTTGAATATACCAGTCGTGGTGCACTGGCTGGAACGAGAAATAGGTATTAATAAGAAAAATACAGCCCAAACAAGGCTTTCCTTGAATATACCAGTCGTGGTGCACTGGCTGGAACGAGAAATAGGTATTAATAAGAAAAATACAGCCCAAACAAGGCTTTCCTTGAATATACCAGTCGTGGTGCACTGTCTGGAACGAGAAATAGGTATTAATAAGAAAAATACAGCCCAAACAAGGCTTTCCTTGAATATACCAGTCGTGGTGCACTGGCTGGAACGAGAAATAGGTATTAATAAGAAAAATACAGCCCAAACAAGGCTTTCCTTGAATATACCAGTCGTGGTGCACTGGCTGGAACGAGAAATAGGTATTAATAAGAAAAATACAGCCCAAACAAGGCTTTCCTTGAATATACCAGTCGTGGTGCACTGTCTGGAACGAGAAATAGGTATTAATAAGAAAAATACAGCCCAAACAAGGCTTTCCTTGAATATACCAGTCGTGGTGCACTGGCTGGAACGAGAAATAGGTATTAATAAGAAAAATACAGCCCAAACAAGGCTTTCCTTTAATATACCAGTCGTGGTGCACTGGCTGGAACGAGAAATAGGTATTAATAAGAAAAATACAGCCCAAACAAGGCTTTCCTTTAATATGCAGTAAAAGTTTGTTTTGTTTAACTATACCATTAGAGCACATTGATTTATTAATCATCGACTACTGGATGTCAAACATTTGGTAATTCTGACTAATAGTCTTCAGAGCAGCAGTGGATGTCATATATGCACTTCTCCAGAGACAAGGTAGCACACACCTCAGTCATGTGGCACTGGTTGGGAGGGGAAGAAACTTAATCAGAGAATGGGTCCACAGAGGTGATTCATTCCTATGACACAAACATCTGAGGCGAACAGTTTACCGACTGAGCTAGATTCCTGACTCCATTAAAAGTAGGTCATAGTAAATTAGTTATACTATAGTCCATGACACACCACCATCTGAAACTGTACTTGCATGCAGGGTTTTATGTTCCAAGATGAATTGATGAGAAAGGTGGCCCGCACAACGATTTCTGTTAATGTGTAATTTAATGCATAGAAAGTAAATTGTGGTGACCCAGTTTTGACATGTAACACACCACCTACCCGAGCTGTAAATGCATAAAGGGTAGACATTGATTTTATGTTGCTTTTATTGATCTTCGCAAAGCTTTGACTTGGTAGATAGGAAAAAGTTACTGTATGTGTTGCATACGAGGGGTATTTAAAGTAAATTATTTAACATTTTAAAAGATATGTATGAAAAAGTAAAAACTTGTGTTAATAGTAAGGAATGTTAGGACATATCCCTTCACAACATCTAGTGGTGTCCGTCCATCAAAGGTGTATGTTCAGTTCAGTTTTGTTTATCATTTTTATTAATGAATTTATAAATGAGATGAATAATAGTAAACTTAGAGGAATTTTTGTGAATGAAAACATTAATGATATACTAATGCTTCTCTTTGCTGATGATGGTGAACTTACTGATGATACAGTAATAGGTTTGCACAAAAAAGCTTGATGTGCTAAATAAGATTTATGTGAAATGGGGATTAGAAGTTAATGTTGATAAATCTAATATAATTGTGTTTAGAAATGGTGGATACTTAAGATGTAATGAGAAGTGGTTTTATAAGGGCATACACTTAACAACTGTCATATTAAAAGTATCTTGGTACAACATTCTCTTCTGGTTTGAAATTATCTAAGGCTTGCGAGACTATCTATACAAGTGAGAAAAGCCTGTTTTCCTATTTTTACTTTATTTAAGAGATACCCTACATTATCATATAGTATTGTCCAGAATATATTTGATACTAAAATAGCTCCTATTTTACTATATGGCTCTGAAATATGGGGATTTACTTATTGATAATCTATTAAAAAAGTACAAAGTAATTTTTTAAAAAGGTTTTAAAGACTTTCAAAGAGAGTATCATCAAATGCTGTACTTGGGGAAATAGGTAGAGATAATTTGTGTGTGAAATACTTTAGCCGTTGTATAAAATATTGGTGTAAATTGTTATATATGGATTCATCCAGATATCCCAAAGCTTGTTATGGTATGTTGAAATGTCATGATAAAACTGGCAAAATTAATTTGGGTATCACATGTAAGAACGCTGTTGTTTTAAACAGGGTTTTTTATGTTTGGATTGCTCAAGAATGTGGCAGTATCAAGTTATTTATATCCAGCTTTGTACAGAGATGTAAAGACATTCATTTTCAACACTGGCATGATAAAATTAATTCTTCTCAATTTCTAAAGGCATATTCTTCTTATAAATCTCTTTTAGAAACAGAAAAGTATATATTATATTTGTCTCTTGAGATGTTTTCTAAATTTAGGTGCTGGTCACATAAATTAAAAGTACAGAAAAGCAGATATAAATCCAGTAATAGAAAGAAATGAAACTATCTGTTTAAAATTAAAGTGTAATCTCAATCAGGTGGAAGATGAATATTATTTTCTTTCAGTATGTCCATATTATGCTTTGAGCAGGAAATAGTTCATATCAGAATACTTTATAGTAAATACTTTAAGAGAAAAAATTATTTATTGATTTTCACCCAAAATATAAAGTGTATTAAAGCAATAGCCTTGTTTTTAAAAAGAAATCTGCCAGTTTAAATTTAATATATATTGTAATTTGTACACAAGTAGCGCACGATTAATTTGTTTTAAAAGGAGTTATCTTGGTCATGTGGCCTCAATAACTGAATAAATATCTTGTTTTGTATGTGCTATCCTGTCTGTGGGATGGAGCATATAAAATATCCCTTGCTACTAATGAAAAAATATAGCGGGTTTCCTCTCTAAGACTCGAAATGACCAAATGTTTGACATCCAATAGCCGATGATTAATAAATCAATGTGCTCTAGTGGTGTCATTAAACAAAAACAAAGTGATGAGGAAGATTTGGTCTGGACAAGGATTTCCTTAAATGTGCAGCAATGTGTAAAAAAAATAGTTTGTAGTGACCCAGCTAAGGCATGTGACACACCACCACCCCAAGTTGCAAGGTCTGATGATCTTATTTTAACTGATGGAGAAAATATACCCTGGACAAGAAAAGTTTATTGATGGACTGACAATGCCATACCATAATACAACCCACCATGCATAGATGGACATTAAAAAATATGTAATAGAAAAACTGTCAAGACTCCCTGCCATTAATTTATAAATAACAATGACATGGTTTTAAAAAACATTATACTCTATAGACAAACAACCTCCTTCCTTATCCATAACACTTTGTAATGCACCCCATGATACACCTCCCTGTAGTTTGTTATGTAGTTTATTATGTACTATTGTAATCATATACTAGTATGATGACTTGATTAACGACCACAACACCAACTGGAAGCTCTGTAATTACATACAATGTTCAGCTGTGAGAACTTCAACAGTACCAAGTCACGGCAGAGTTCGACAAATCCGCTAGCCCGACGCCCGTGGCTAGTGGTTTTTAAGTTCGGGCTAGTGAGAAACGCAAAACCACTAGCCGTTTCCCCCCTCCTCTCGTCATCGCTCGATCGTGGGTTTTTTGTTTTCTTTCATTCTTTTTCTCTCGGCTGAAATTTCGTTTAATAAATTTGATTGTGACGTTTGTCATCGAATAATATCAACAACGCAATGAGTATATAATAATAATCCACTTGAGCTAGGTCTGCAAACTGCAGTAACATGCTATCTCTACATCGTCACAGTTACAGCATGCATTGTTTACCTTTCCCTTTCAAGTTTCTGGCACAGGAAATAAAGTCTAATGACATGAGTGTTTTGATTGGTTAGACACGTCACGTGGTCGTTAATCTCGCACATGTTTTAGGCTAAGAACTTGGAAATCATCAATCGCGACGACAGTTTAATCTCAATCAAGTAAACCCCAGCCATGCTTTGAATTTCAGTGTTTGTTTTATTTACCTATTGTTTTTTAATTTAACACTTCGCTAACATGTGGTTATCGGCAATCAGGAAAACAATTTACTTTAATGGTAACCGCATATGCAATGACTCGGCTTGGCCTATTACGTGTAGCGGTTTGGATAAAACGTCATAGCTGCCGATACAAGATAATACCTTTTTTGTTCATCAATTAAAGGAAACATGTCACGTAAACCATATTTGGCACCAACCATGTACAATTAATTATAATTGAATCACCTAAAAAAAATTTTTATAAAAAATTAATTACTTAAAATATCTCCATAAAAGAACCCCAGATACGAGCTCTTAGCGGAAATTGCCGATCTTTAATGAGCAGGGCAGTCACGAGGTCCGTGACGTCAGAGACACGTCGCTTGATCTGAAGCCTTACACTTAAAAGCATTAGTCCGTACCACTCATAAAGAATCTAAGACTTGCACAGCTTACCAAAACAATGAGTGTTCGTTCGCAAAACGTTTTGCCGTATCAATATGAGCTGTTAGTAAATGAAGAAAGACACACATTTACTTACAACAGTGATACTGAAGAAAAAACGGATAGCGAGTCAGAGGGTGGAGAAACTGATGTGGCCAGACCAGACCGGTCGACCAATTTACAGCCCGGAGCCCGAAAGTAACCCGGAGACAAAACCAAAACTCGGATGCTAATGCCGAGGTGTATACTGTTCATATTTAGCATAAAGATACACCACGATATGATGTATTTAAATATGTAAAAAATATAAATGTAGGACAAACATTTTTTGGTTTTTTTTTTTTTGAAAATATCGCATTTTTTATGTTCGGGCTGTACATAATGAAATCTGTATGCACAGTGTAAACAAACGCTCTAATTTACGACAAGGCGCTTCACTTTCATTAACCTGGCTTGTAAAACAACATAAATGACTTGAGAGTATAATCAACTTTTAAACTAAATATATTTCTATTTGCATCAATAGAATGAAATGGGGTTATAGTATTTTTCTCTCATAAAAAAAGTAGCATATTATTAGGCCTATTGGTAGGGTGCGTTAGAGTAAAAACGACCACTCACGATAGCCAAGTGATAATTTTCTTTTCTTTGGTACTACGTAATTGGTCAGTTTTGTAATTTTAGATGGGAAAGTCTACTTAATCAAGGGTTTTACAGCATTATTTACAGTAATGAAGCAGGGCGGCTGATAATGTTCATTAACATTGTACTATAGTCGCGACAGGTTACGCCACAATACCCTGTGATCTTTAAAAAACTGGCACGTATTTTGTACGTATCTCTAGACCGTGGTAATCACTTACCTGGTCGATAACCCTGCAATATACACCTGCCAATCAGGAATCACATGTGTAGGCCACGGAAAGAAAGGACCAATTAACTAAAACAACACTCCGATTCTCAAGTCAGCCCGTGGATGAAACATAATAGTTATTTCGACACCGACAGTAATGGTTTATTTTGTATTGAACTTCGTGTTGCTTTGGGCGATGAGGAACGGTTTTGTGACGTATTCCGCCCGAAGATTAAAAACATATTTAAAATTATTATTGTTTTCTACACGTTTTTTAAAAACATATTTAAATACATCGTACTGAGATGTATCCTCATGCCAAATCCCATGTTTGTATATGCCATATTTAATTACTTGTTGACGTTTCCTTCTTCGGACGGTGAATACAGATTTTGTTATGTAGGCCTACAGCCCTAACATGAAAAATCTTTTTTTTTTCAATAAATAAATAAAAATAAAACATTCTACATTTTTGTTTTAACATATATAAATAAATCATGCTGAGGTGTATCTTTGTGCCAAATATGTACAATGTACACCTCGGCATTCGCAACCGAGTACTGTTTTTGTCTCCGGGTAACGTTCGGGCTCCGGGCTGTAAATGGGCCGACACCAAAGTACTATGCGGTGTTGGTGTCCAATCTTTTCTTTTGCGATAAAATACACGCGTCTTTCTTCGGATACCATCCTTGTGAAAACCATAAAAAGACAATCCCGATCGTTTAAACTGTTTATTTTTACACCCAAAGGCCGCGCAGTACGGCACTGTTGAACTGGGAACTGTATTAACGTGCCCCTATCCAAAAAGGTTCAGGCACGCCCACTACGGATTTAGCCTCTGACTTCTGAAAAGATCGTAAGCCCCTTACTCCATATATAAACAGTTAACAACAATGGAAGAGTACAGCGGCTCTGACGTCACTTCCCTTTTTTTCCGAACGCTCACGAAGAAATATGCATAAATCGTACTTTGATACTGATTAGCGTAATTTCTTCATTTTAAGTTGACTACACGTATTTTATTGTTATAAAGTTATTTGTATATTATTTTTATATGGTAACAAGAACCTGGTTAATAAAAGCTGGTTTATAGGCCTACAGGAAATTAACATCACACTTATTCAGATGGACATTTCAATACAGCTCTGTGCAATTAATTTTTCACTCCAGCCAGTGCTCCACGACTGGTACATCGAAGGCCATGGTATGTGCTATCCTGTCTATGGAATGGTGCATATAAAAGACCCCTTACTGCTAATTGAAAAGAGTAGCCCATGAAGTGCCGACAGCGTGCTTCTTCCCTCAATCTCTGTGTGGTCCTTAACCACATGTCTGACGCCATATAACCGTGAATAAAATGTGTTGAATGCGTCGTTAAATAAAACAATAAAGGGTGTTCTCTTGCTATAGTCCTGTTCAATTGTTTAGATCCTGAATGTTTTGCAAATGTTACGTTTAATTCCTATTCAATCCTTGTTTTCTTCACATTTGCATAAAAACAAACCCTAACCCCCAACAGGTTTTATATACAAGTCATCATCTAAAATGCACGAAGTTGACTTATTTCCATTTTTTTTTAAATCTAGGTATGTTGTGAATGCATTTTTGTTCTCCAATAAATAACTACGGCTATTTGCATAACAAAAGATTACGATACGAGGCTACGTGAAGGCCATTATAGCTTGTTTCACTCGACACGGCCCTGAATGTCCTAAATACGATAACACTGCTTGTACATATCAAGTCGATTGTCAATAAAATATTATTTTCGAAAGATGCGCATGCGTTGAAAATGGTGGCCAGGAAATCCAGAGCTCCGAAAAATATATAAAAAACTATGTAAAGATACACACTGGAAGTGAGCAGATTGCTTAAAACTCTATGAAACAGACTGCCGAGAAACAGAAAAGAGACATGTAAGTCAATAATGCGAAATATCAATTAATTATGACAATTAAATCTGTGAATCCGATACACGGCTTACATTCGGAGCACAATTTTCAAGTTCGAAATTGCGTTGTTGGATAAGATGTCAGACTGTGATGCAGAATAGAAATTTATACTGTTTCTAAATTTACTAGAACATGAACTATAACTTCCAGATACAAATAAACTACCTGGTATAATATAAAAGAAGCGTTTGTAGCGAACTGTGAGAACTACTCACTAGAAAGAAACATGTCGACAAGCGATGAACTGTCTACAGTTCTCCATAACACACGAGAGGTGATATATGGAAGTAGCGCCAAGACTGAGACACTACCACTAGATCTGTTGATAGATTTAATGTCAAAAATGAACACCAGACTTTCTAACATTGAAACGTATGCGAAAAAAATTGAAGATGTTGAAACGTATGCTAAAAAAATTGAAGATGTCCAGTCGTCTATCTTGTCACTTGCTAACAAAGTTTATTCGTTGGAAGCTGACGTTAAGAACGTTATCACCGATAAACGAAACATGGAATCCAATTTCCAAGGTCTGAGTAATTTGTACGATTGTGTGAAGGAAACAGGTGACAAAAATAAAGCGGAAATAGAAGCGATAAAGCGGACAATTAAAAACACTGGTAATGACAACGCGGAATACAAAAAAGAAATAGAGTCGCTGAAAAAGGACAATTATGAAATGAGAGATTTGATAACCGATCTACAATGCCGATCTATGAAATGTAACCTCATCTTCACCGGTCTTGCCGAAAACCCTAACGAAATTACAGAGTACGTAATAAGAGAATTTCTTGGAAATGAACTTGGCTTGGATTACGATTTTGAGTTTGGTAATGTACATCGTTTTGGCAAAAGACGACTTGGTTCATCTCGCCCCATTGTTGCTCGCTTTCTGTACCACAAGGATATCGTACTGATAAAGTCGAACGCGTACCAGCTCAAGGGAAAACCTTACGGTATCAGTGAGCAGTTCCCCCCGGCGATCGAGGAACGCCGTAAGAAACTGTATCCCATAGCCAAACGCCTGAGACAAGCTGGACACAGGACGAAACTGTTACGGGACAAGTTATTTGTAGATGGGAAACCTTACGAGGAGGCAAATTACACCGATTATCGGTCGTTCCGAGATGTAGTACAAAACAAGCCAAGCCAACAGCGACCAAGTCCTACACACGCGAGGGATACCAGACCGGCACAGAAACGACCGCGCGTTTGTTCATCGCCAACGGTAACAACCGACCCCCCTCACCTATCTGGCGCAGACCCCCATCACTTATCTGGCGCAGACCCCCATCACTTATCTGGCGCAGACCCCCCTCACGTATTCGCCGCAGACCCCAATCACCCATCCGCCGCAAACGGAGCGATGTCGGCTACATAGGACGGGCTGGAGGGTGAACATGTGATCAAAATTATGACATGGAATGTTCAAAGGAGACTAGCTTTTAAACTTTGCGACAGCGAATTTGTTAATATTATTTCAGGATGTGATTTGCTCTTTTTAAATGAATGTTGGATTGATAACACTGATGATCTCAATGTAAACGAATTTATCTTAGCCGCCCGCATAGTACGATCGAAGTGTAAGGGTGGTGGCTGTGTTTTGTATTACAAAAATTGGTTACATAAATATATATCTATTGTCAAGATATGTGCCGATACATACTGCTGGGTTAAACTTGACAAATCCCTGTTTGTAAATAAATTTCACGTATTTATTTTATGTGTGTACATACCTCCTGAAAATAATGTGTTTTATGTTAAATATGACTGTGACATTTTTGATATGATATACAATGACATTTTGAACTTTCAAACCCAGGGCGAGGTATTGTGTATAGGTGACTTTAACGCGCGCACTGGAGCGGAACCGGATTATATCCCACTGGATCGGCTTGATGATCAAGTGTTGCGTAACATCGGTGAACTGTTTGACTATGTCTCTGACGAGTGTTCAACGCCAAGAGTGTCTCAAGACAAAACTGTAAATAACTTGGGTCGTAACTTGTTACGCTTGTGTAAAGCTACTGGTATCCGTATTGTGAATGGCAGATCACCTGGTGATAATATTGGTCGTTTTACTTTTTATCATAGAAATGGATCAAGCTGTATTGACTACGCTATATGCTCCAACGACATACTTCATATCGTTAGCGACTTTACAGTGTGCGATTTTAATATGTTTTCTGACCACGCGCCCTGTTTGATCGAGGTTGTTTGCTCATTGAAATTTTTTAACAAAGTTGTAGTTAATAAAGGTAATCCTTTATATATGACTTTAACTATCTGGAATGAGGAATGCAAGGTTGATATTTTAAACAGTTTAAGCGGAAAGTCCGAACAATTACAGATTCTCTTTCAAAATATTTGTCCCACCAAAGAAAGTATTGATAAATCAGTTACTGATTTAACTCATCTGATAAATGACTCGACCAAACAATACTGTTCCCACACTGTTAAATGTAAAACTGTTGGAGGTCATTGTCTAAAATCAGTCCGTGACAAACCATGGTTTGATGATAAGTGCCGTGAGTTATATCGCAGTTACAAGGAGGCTCTATGTTTGTTTAACAAGCATTCTTCATTCGAGAACAGGTATAATTTAGCTGTAAAAAAGAAAACATATAAACAGCATATAGGTAAAGCAAAACGAATGTATTTATATCAGGAAGGTAACCTGTTGCATTATTTGAAAAAAACATAACCCAAAGCAATTCTTCAAGCGTTTTAAGAACAAACGTAAGCAAGTTAATACGTCATTAACAATCAACGATTTTTTTATACATTTTAAAAATTTAACAAACACCGATCATGTTGAACAGGTTAATATTACCCAAATGATAGATGAATTTGACGATACCTCAGTTAATACCCATAATGAAAGTGTTTTTGAAGAATTGGATAAAATAATAACACCTGCTGAGATTGAACATGTTATTTCAAATCTTAAACGAGACAAAACCCCTGGCCATGATCTTCTGTTAACTGAATATTTCATAGAATTTAAAGACATTTTATTACCCGTTTTAAGCAAGCTATTCAATAGCATTATTGATTGTGGTTATTTCCCCAATTCTTGGTCAAACGGGATCATCCTACCCTTATACAAAAAGAACGACCCTAACGATGTAGGCAACTATAGAGGTATAACTTTATTAAGTGTTATATCCAAAATATTTACTTCTCTTATTAACAATAGACTTCTACAATGGAGCAGTAATCACAATATTATATCTGATGCCCAGTTCGGATTTAAGCCTGGCTATGGAACTTGTGATGCAATTTTTTCCATACATAGTCTGCTATCATCCACTTTAGCGCATAAAAAACTTTATATTGTTGTTTCATTGATTACAAAAAGGCCTTTGATAGTATTAATAGAAATAGTCTTTGGTATAAACTAATCGGATACGGTGTCACAGGAAAACTATTAACTATAATTAGATCAATGTATAATGATGTTAAATCATGTGTTAAACACCACGGGTCCTTCTCTGATTCTTTTTCAACTAGTGTGGGTTTAATGCAGGGAGACGCACTATCGCCTATGCTCTTTTCTCTTTTTGTCAACGATATTGAACTTGACCTGTTAAACCACTGCAATAACTCTTACGAATTGAAATATTTGAACTTATTATTGCTAATGTATGCTGATGACACAGTTATTTTTTCAGAAAGTATAGAAGGCTTGCAAGAAATGTTAAATTGTCTAAATATATATTGTTATAAGTGGAATTTATGTATTAATACCGATAAGACCAAGGTTCTTATATTTCGTAACGGAGGTATTATACGAGATAATGAAAAGTGGTATCTAGGGGATAACGAATTGGAAATAGTAAATGAATTCAATTATCTGGGATTGGTATTAAAATTCAATGGAAAGTTTGTTGAGACACAAAAATGCATTGCTAATCAAGGTCGCAAAGCTTTATTTGGTTTGCTGAGAAAATTTAATGATTGTAACCTTAATGTAGAAACTAAGTTATATTTGTTTGATACTTATGTTAGCAGCATATTAAGCTATTGCTGCGAGATTTGGGGATACCATAGCGCTACAGATATTGAAAAGGTACACATCGATTTCTGCAAAAGAATACTTGGTGTAAGTAAAAAATGTACTAATATGATGGTATTCGCAGAACTTGGTCGCTTTCCTTTAACCACTTCTCCAAAATTCAGAATTATTAAATATTGGCTGAAAATATTAAATACTAACAACTGTATTTTAAAGAGCTGCTACGAATTATTATTAGATGATATCAATCTCCCTAGATTTAATTGGGCAAATTCTGTGAAAAATATTCTACTAGAAGTAGGCCTTCCTCACATATGGGATAGCCAACAGGTCGAAAATAAAACTTCTTTCTTATTCACAGTTAAACAACGTTTAGAGGATCACTTCATCCAGGATTGTAACAGAATAATTGATTCGTCATCTAAAGGATTCTTATATCAACATCTAAATCCTACTCATAATGTCAAGAACTATCTAAAAAAACGCCTTGAATTTGTATACAGCAAACTGATTACCAAAATACGATTATCTGACCATTGCCTTTGTATTGAAGTCGGGAGACGCCAAAATACCCCAAGAGAAAACAGATTATGTACACTATGTGATAATGAAACAATCGAAGACGAATTCCATTTTATTCTGAGTTGCCCTTTTTACCATGATCTAAGAATAAATTACATAAAGAAATACTTCTACGTCAGACCTTCCGTGTTTAAGTTAATCAAACTATTGAACTCGGAAAATATAAAAACTTTAAACAATCTTGGAAAATATTTATACAAGGCTTTTCTAAGAAGGGAAATGTTCATTAAAAATTAATATATTATGTTTACCCTCCTATTGACATTTTATATACTCTATTCATGTAATTTTGATTGTTAAATATCACACTATGTATATATGCACAACTGTTACTATGATAATAATATTGATGTTTATGTCGCGCCTATAGCCAGGATGGCTTTGGATAATAAAGACTTACTTACTCGACACGGCCCTGAATGTCCTAAATACGATAACACTGCTTGTACATATCAAGTCGATTGTCAATAAAATATTATTTTCGAAAGAAAGAAAGAAAGAAATGTTTTATTTAACGACGCACTCAACACATTTTTATTTACGGTTATATTGCGTCAGACATATGGTTAAGGACCACACAGATTTTGAGAGGAAACCCGCTTTTTTTTTTCTCTCTTATTTTTTTTCTCTGCCCATATAAAACCTGTAATGAAAAGGTATTGTATATTGGTTATTTTTAATAGAGGTTATTCACGTCACATCATTTTGCTTCCCTTGTTGAGAATAACCTCTATACATGCATATTTATATATGTACATGCAGGGATTTGTCCAGGATTTTTCACTAGGGTCCCATAGCAGATGAAATTGGGAAAACAAAATAAACAATGAAGACAAATTGGGAATTTTCAATGCCTGTTTCTTTTGGGAGGGGGGCCTTTTTGGGTACCAAAGAATGTCTGGATATATCCCTGACATATAGGCCTATATGTAGTTATATTATAGACTCATACTGCAGGGGTTCTAGAATATTTTTAAAATTCACTTGCCATAGGGCCAGTGGATTTGAAAATTCACTGGCCATGGTGAAAAATTCACTTGCCCAATTTTAACTGTTGATAAAACAAACAAAAAACAGTAAATTAAAATAATTAACTTTTTAATGTCCATTTTTCATACTGAGATCATGTTTAATCAATTTGTCAATTTACTTAACAGATAGGCTCATTGGGCATGCTTTATGGTTTGTTTAGAAAAATATGCAAATAATTTTCATCAGTTTAGAATAAAGTTACCGTACCTATTAAAATTTTAAAATAATTGTTTCCACTAAAACCACCTAAGTTATAAAAAAATAATCCATGTTACCGAGATATTCCAACAATTATCAGCATTATTCATCAACTTACCCACCCCCTCAAAAAACAAAAAGAGAAAAGAAACAATTAAGAACCTTTATTAGCATAAAGTGTACATGTATTGCAGTTTAACCCCCCCCCCCCCCCCCCCCCCCCAACACACACACACCATATTAGTAATTTTGCAATTTGGGAACTTTGTTAAATTTATCTAGTTCATGATACTGTGTTCTTAAGCTTTTAAAAAAAACTAAAAAAAACAACAAACATTTTTGCAATTTATGTTATATTTTATAAATTAAATTAATAATTTACACATTTAATAGTGACGTGCAACCTTTAAAACTAATAAAAGACTGGTTACCGTTTTGCATATTATTAGTATTAGAGTAACAAATCTTTGGATTTCAGTGTAAAAAAAACTAAATGGCGGCAAAAAATGAACTTGTTTTTCCAATGTTTACACTTTATAACTTTAGTAAAGTTATATTGGTAGGTATATTGATGTCATGGATGGGTCAAAGATTACTGGTTGCCAACTATTTGTTCGTGAAATATTGCATGTGATAGCAAATCGAAAGAAGTGACTTGTAGATGTTTGTTTTGTTTTTGTATGATCGTAGGACGTAGCGTTGTAGATTTTTTTTTTTTTTTTTTTTTAACCATTTGCCATCGGGATTGCACAAAGTAACTTTTACTGGACCGAATCCAAAAAACACTGGCCTCGGGCATCGGGCCACCGTATTCTAGAAGGCCTGCATACTGTAAGTAATGAGTTCAGGGTCCCCAACCCTGACATTACCAAATGGTTTCTGGGGTAATAATTTTTTTAATTTTTTTAAATAATAAAAAATATCTGATTGCACTTGATTGTGTAAACCACATAAAATAAAAATATAGAAGGGTATATAAGTTAACAGAAAATTTATTACTGGACATTCCATACATTATGGGGTGGGTCTAAACAATTGAACAGGATTATAGCCAATACAGCCATGAACTTGACATTTAAAAAAATACACAAAAGGAAACAATTTGTAACTTTGTTTGTTCAGTTTAAAAATATGCACAATAACATATGTGAACCAAGACTTTTATCTTTTTTAAATCTCAGAACTAAATCAAAATGTGAACTAGCTCAACTACCATAAGTATAATGATCTTTTGTTAATGATGAGTCATCAAAAAAAAGAAAGAAATGTTTTATTTAACGACGCACTCAACACATTTTATTTACGGTTATATGGCGTCAGACATATGGTTACGGACCACACAGATTTTGAGAGGAAACCTGCTGTCGCCACTACATGGGCTACTCTTCCGATTAGCATCAAGGGATCTTTTATTTGCACTTCCCACAGGCAGGATAGCACAAACCATGGCCTTTGTTGAACCAGTTATGGATCACTCGTCGGTGCAAGTGGTTTACACCTACCCATTGAGCCTTGCGGAGCACTCACTCAGGGTTTGGAGTCGGTATCTGGATTAAAAATCCCATGCCTCGACTGGGATCCGAACCCAGTACCTACCAGCCTGTAGACCGATGGCCTACGATGACGCCACCGAGGCAGGTGTGTTGAGTCATCAAGAACGTACACTGGCAACTATCACAACATTCTAAACCAAAGTTACATGTAGGTCCACATGCAGGGGTGGGTTGGTGTATGGTGGGGTGGGGTGGGTTGGTGTATGGTGGGGTGTAACTCTTGAAAAGTAACCTTTGTGAATGGTTAATAATTACTGGCACTGTTAAAGGACAGTCACTGTTGTAAACCTTTAAAAAAAATTAAAATGTTTACAGGTCTGCGATAGTGAACTCAATTCAATAGTCTCAATACCTGGTGTCACCGTATTTCTTTCCATTAGTATACTTTCATATTATAATACACGCTCTTGGCGAATACTTTAGAGACAATCTATGGGGAACCAAATGTGAACTGATCAACACCACACAGTTCATCAGGAACATACAAATCCTGATCTAAATTAAGAGCCATAACCAATGGTGTTTGAATGCAGAAGAAGAATAATATTATAATAGAAACTGATATTCCAAGCGTATCTGTAGAGGGGGATAGGTGTTGTGGGTTGAAAACCCCCTCTGCTCCATGCACATTTTCTTTTCATAATGTATTTTCTGGGACAGCATGACCTGACCGCTCTTAAAAATGTGCACACCAGTTCAAGCCCCATCCCACCCACCCCCACAATTAAAGGGGTCAAAAAAAGCATATAAAAAGGTCTTGCTACCAAATATTTCAAACAAAAAAAGGATTTTCTTAACTCTTTTTTTTTAATGTGTCACTTGTTAAATTATTATTAGTGATTTATTAAACTGGTTAATTGTTAAATTTGATACTGAATGGATGAACCACATTATTCATCAGTGGCATAAGGTGCCAAAAACTGGGGGTGGGGGTGGGGGGCACTTTTATATTTACACACTTTTACACTATTATAAAGCAAAAATATCTGAAAAGTAGGGGGGGGGGCACATGCCCCCTAGTTCCCCCCTCCCCCCAACCAACCCTGCTCCCTAGCCTGTGTAATCATGCTAGTAGTTTCAACTAACAGAGCATCAATAAATAAAAAAGATGAAGGGCAAAGTATGCGAACCTAGAAAAACAAAAGACAAAACAGAACTAGATCAGCATGTAAACTAGTTCTGTTAACATAATTAATGTTTAGTCACCTAGAACATATGCTGGTGACTTTCACCATGCTAGCCACAATGCTGTCCTTTTAACCAGTTAGTCACTACAGTATACACTGAGATAACTACAATGACAGTCATTATGGCTCACATGTCATATGCTGACCAGTAAAAACAATCGGTCGAAACACCTGTTCGGCAGGGTTTTTTGTTTAAAGTAGGCGGGCAACATTAGTCCAACACCAGTTTCCATAACCACATTTCATTTAGAGCACATTATTTATATATTATATTCATTAAAATAAATTGTCTACCAGTACTAGGTTTTTGTTTGTTTAGTTTTTATTATTGCATGGACTGCACATAAGGGGTATGATGTAGCCCAGTGGTAAAGCATTCTCCTGATGCACGGTCAGTCTAGGATCGATCCCCATCGGTGGGCACATTGGGCTATTTCTCGTTCCAACCAGTACACCACAACTGGTATATCAAAGGCCATCGTATGTATTATCCTGTCTGTGGAATGGTGCATATAAAAGATCCCTTGCTACTAATTAATTTTTTTAGCAGGTTTCCTCTGTATGACTTATTGTTATATACTCTTCAAAAAAAGAAACGCAAAAGGGTACAAATGGGTTATAACTCCGATTTTATGTTTCCTACCGGTTCATGCTTTGTGAATATAAGGTCATTGCATGTCCCAAACACATTCCCACGGTTACATTCGATAAAACGCAGCTACTGTACAATAAAGTTCCAAAATGTGAATATTCGCAAAAACGCAGCCACGTGCAAACCATGTCACCACTGCACGTGCGTTGTCTGCACGTGCAACATGAACACCGACAGTATAAAAGTGCAGGGTGTTCGCTTGCCTGGCCTCTGTATCTGGCCGACAGTTGACAATCCAGGACATGCCACGTCTCAGTGAACCGCAGAGAAACAATGCCATCGGCCGACTAGACGCAGGCGAATCCAGAACGGCCGTTGCCAGGGCATTCCATGTGTCCCCAAGCACCATCTCCAGACTGTGGGACCGTTACCAGCAACATGGATCAACACGTGACCTCCCTAGATCCGGTCGACCACGGGTCACTACCCCCGGGCAGGACCGCTACATCCGGGTACGCCACCTTCGGGAACGATTGACTACTGCCACCTCCACAGCCGCAGCAATACCAGGTTTGCGCAGGATATCCGACCAGACCGTACGGAACCGCCTACGTGGGGTAGGAATTCGTGCCAGACGTCCAGTTCGAGGTGTCATCTCAACACACACAACACCGTCGACTCCGACTGCAGTGGTGCCAGATTCATCGACAATGGCCTCAACTGAGATGGAGACAGGTGTGGTTCAGTGACGAGTCCCGATTTCTGCTCCGACGTCATGATGGAAGATGTCGCGTGTATAGGCGTCGTGGTGAACGTTATGCGGCAAACTGCGTGCAGGAAGTGGACAGATTCGGCGGGGGTAGTGTCATGGTGTGGGCAGCCATCTCACACACTGGCAGAACTGACCTGGTCCACGTGCAGGGCAACCTGAATGCACAGGGCTACATTGACCAGATCCTCCGGCCACACATCGTTCCAGTTATGGCCAACGCCAACGCAGTGTTCCAACATGACAACGCCAGGCCTCACACAGCACGTCTCACAACGGCTTTCCTACAGAACAACAACATTAATGTCCTTCCTTGGCCATCGATATCACCGGATTTGAACCCAATTGAGCATCTATGGGACGAGTTGGACCGACGCCTCCGACAGCGACAACCACAGCCCCAGACCCTGCCCGAGCTGGCAGCAGCCTTGCAGGCCGAGTGGGCCACCATCCCCCGGGACGTCATCCGTACTCTGGTTGCTTCAATGGGCAGGCGGTGCCAGGCAGTTGTCAACACACGCGGAGGCCACACCCGGTATTGACTCCAGATGACCTTGACCTTGGTGGTGTGTCCTATCACTTACTCACAATGGACTAGAGTGAATTGTGAACAATCCTGCAACATTTGGTAATTATCGGACTCACCATTCAATAATGAAATCAATTCTCCAAATGTTACGACAATGTGGTTTTGCGTTTCTTCTTTTGAAGAGTATATGTCACAATTACCAAATGTCTGACATCCAGTAGTCGATGATTAACAAATCAATGTGCTCTAGTGGCTGCCATCATTAAACATAAAAATATATACTTTTATCTAGTGCTGGGAATTGCAGATCTGCCATCATTAAACATAAAAATATATACTTTTATCTAGTGCTGGGAACTGCAGATCTGCCATCATTAAACATAAAAATATATACTTTTATCTAGTGTTGGGAATTGCTTGAAATTTCAATATCAATCATCAATTATAAAAGGTTGGCACCAACCGATCAACTTTAATAAATGTAAAATTAATGATAATTTTGTAGGGTGTACATGACAATAGGTGCAATGTCCTTATAATTCAAATCCTTTCTATGGTTATATAATTCTGACTGTGTTATAAAACATTCCAACCAGCTGTCAATACTGATTTCTCATAAAACTAGAAATATGGAGTCTCTACATGTACACTGCAGTGTATGTAATGAAATACTGATGGCTCTCATACAAATATACATGTATGACATCAGTGGGTAATATAATATGTATTTAAGTAGTTATAAATATTAATTTAAACAGCATTTAAAGTCCTAATGTCACCATCCATCACTTAATATACAGAACGCCATTCATTCATTTCAACTAATTTATTTCAACTAATTTCCGTGGTTATATCCAATTAAGGTTCAAGCATGCTGTCTTGGGCACACACCTCAGCTATCCAGGACAATGGGTTATATATAATAGTTGTTAGTGGTTGGTGAGAGAGAAGAGGGTTTAGTGGTCTTACACCTACCCACTGAGTTGTTAAAACTGGGTGGTAGGCAGTACCGGGCAGTGAGCCTTATGTTTGATAATTTAGCCACAACTCCACCGAGGCCGGTTAAACTACATTCAAAACATTCTTGAAAAATAATCTACAGTTTGAACAATAGGGTGACATCACAGGTCTAGATTATGTAATACAATCAACATTCTTGTAACCCTGTGGTACACAAGCTATTAATGACATGTTTCTTTGTTCTCTAACAATTATCAGCTGCATTATCAGAGACTTTACTCAATCACAATAAATTTATAATCTGTTAACTACAAGCAGATAATTTTGTAAATTTATTTAAGACAGTAATCATGCTACATACATAATAAATTATTATCGTGTAATATCATGTATCTATAGTGTTAGGGGTGAGACGTAGCCCGATGATAAAGCGCTCGCTTGATGCGAGGTCGGTTTAGGATTGATCCCCGTCAGTGGGCTCATGGGGTTATTTCTCTCTCTAGCCATGTGCACCATGGTACATCAAAGGCAGCTGTATGTGCTATCCCGTCTGTTGGATGGTACATATAAAAGATCCCTTGCTGCTAAAGAGTAGCCCATGAAGTGGCGACAGCTGGTTTCCTCCCTCACCATATAACCGTAAATAAAATGTGTTGAGTGCGTCGTAAAATAAATAAAACATTTCCTATAGTGTTAATAGCTTTATAACACTGGCATAGGAAGCGGGGGGGGGGGGGGGGGGGGCGCAAGGGGGCATGTGCCCCCCCACACTTTTCAGATATTTTGCTTTATAATAGTGTAAAAGTGTGTAAATATAAAAGTGTGCCCCCTACTTTTTAGCACCTTCCTAAGCCACTGTATGTAATACAATGTACTGTATTTATATTCGTATATGTACCAAGCAATGTATTCCTATTATTTGTACCCTCCTGTAAACTGTCTTGTCAAAATCAGAATATGCATGTTCCTCTTACGCTGTTGCATAAAAGTTCTCTTCTGTTCTGACAACATATAAACTGGATACATCTGCTGTCAACTGACTGAACTTTAACCTGGGTCACAGCAGATGTATAGAACAAGTTTAACACCATGGTATTTCATAGCCAATAAACACTACACATTATTTATATGTAACATAATACTCTCCCTGTCAGTTGAACTACTGTGCAAAGAAGGAAGGACAACACATTTTAGTTACGATTATATGGCGTCAGACATATGGTTAAGGAACACACATATATTGAGAGAGGAAACCTGCTGTTGCCACTTCATGGGCTACTCTTTTCGATTAGCAGCATGGGATTTTTTATATGCACCATCCCACAGATAGGATTTGTGGAGCACTGGCTGGAACGAGAAATAGCCCAATGGGCCCACCACGCCGATTGATTGTGCATCAGGCGTGCACTGTACCACTGAGCTACATCCGTCCCCGAATCACTGTATAAGGAGTTGAACAGAACAGCTATCCTAAAATAGTAGCAACTCAGATTTCTTTTTTTAATTTGTCAGGTAAATAATCTGTGTCTACAGATTAGCATTTTCTGATTAGTAAGTGAAACAGTCATTAGTATAAATGCATAGCTATGCATTTTCTAGATACAATTTTGACTAGCACCCCCCCCCCCCCCCCCCCCGTCAGATATCACTTCCATGGTATAGGCCTGCTTTTCTAGAATCCAAACATTTCAGTGGGAGTGGGACGTAACCCAGTGGTAAAGCTATTAAATGTCAAACATTTGGTAATTTGGACATTTAGTCTTAGAGAGGAAACCCGCTACATTTTTCATAGCAAGGGATCTTTTATATGCACTATCCCATAGACAGGGTAGCCCAGTGGTAAAGCTATTAGATGTCAAACATTTGGTAATTTGGACATTTAGTCTTAGAGAGGAAACCCGCTACATTTTTCATAGCAAGGGATCTTTTATATGCACTATCCCACAGACAGGGTAGCCCAGTGGTAAAGCGCTCGCTTGATGTGTGGTAGGTTTGGGATCGATCCCCATCGGTGGACCCATTGGGCTATTTCTCGTTCCAGCCAGTGGACCATGACTCATATCAAAGGCTGTGGTATGTGCTATCTTGTCTGTGGGATGGTGCATATAAATATGAAAGATCCCTTGCTACTAAAGGAAAAATGTAGTGAGTTTCTGTGGTGGGCATTAAACAAAACAAACTACTTTTAATATTACAAATAATATTATATTATGTAAAGGTAACAGGCCCATAGGCCCCCCTAAATTTTGCAACAGTTATAATTTTATTATATATTAATTTTGAATTTTTTTTTCATGATCCCCTCCAAACCTCCCCCAAAGTTCCATTGGCATTCTGCCTCATGTCTTTGGGACCCCCCTAAATGGATTTTCTGGATCTGCCACGCCTGTACCTCCCACTTGTGTCCCTCCACCACTAGAGCCTGTAACCCCCACTTGAGATGTTGTTCCTATGGCCTGTCAGTGAAGATGCTGTTAGGAGGGATGGGATATAGCTCAGTGCAAAAGTGTTTGCCTGATGCATGGTCGGTCTGGGATCGTTCCCCATCAGTGGTCCCATCTGGTATATCAAAGGCCATGGTATGTGCTATCCTGTCTGTGGGATGGTTCAAAATGTGACAGAAGATCCCTTGCTACTAACAGTAAAATGTTAGTGGTTTTCTCTATGAGACTATGTGTAAAAAAATTACCAAATGTGTGACTTCCAACAGTCGATGAATAATAAAACAATGTGCTTTAGTAGTGACTTTAAACAAAACTTTAACTTTTATGTTCTTGGAATAATCCTAATAGCAACCATTTTTACAACAAACTTTGCTTACAGTTTATAATTTTTTTTTATAAAAATACTAATTATAAAACATGCTCATTATACTGGAACAAAATACAGTGGATAATAATTATTTTAAATCAATAACCCCTCAACCAATTTGAACCTATTTTGCACTTCTATTGCGCATTTTCTTTTAACACTGTTTGAGTGTTTCTTCTATAAAATGGCATTCAATCGTTTACCTTCAGTCCCATTAATTCCAGCATTTTAGTTTTGGCCACATCATTTGGTCCAATATGCCGTTTAGCAAACATGTCATTTCTCTTGTAGATCTCATCGAACGATGAGGCTGACCGAATCGGTTGGGATTGATCACCGCGACACGTAACGAGACATAATTCGGTAAGTTTTCGTGTTCTACGTGATGCCGTGGAATAAAAGCCACTGATGATATTTCCAGCACGATGCATCTTCAATGTCGCAGCACTAGAGTTTCGGAACCGAATGCACTAACTACTAGTATCGTCCAGATAAATTACATTAAATTTTGCTTCGTATAGTGCTCGGTAATAAAATATACGTCTTATCTTCTAAGCCATTCAACGAAATGAAAGTGAGGCCTACATACCAACTAACCTCTTTGTTTTACCTTAGTGTAGCCAATCAAATCACCGGATCGAGCACCGCCCCTTTTGGTGATCCGTGGATGGTCTTTACGACCATATTCGGAGATTAATGAATAATTAACACATGTGAACTGAACGTGTGCATATTTTGTCCTATTAATATGATTTGAAATAATATATTGTTTACAAATAAATGTACAGCTTAAGACATATATGTTTTCTTGTTTTCTTATTTGTTTTCTTTCCCCTTGCATGTTCTTTAATACAGGCACAATCTTGTTAAAATAATTGTGTGAGAACGTCGTGTCATTACTGAATGACCCGTACGGTGCTCTTTCCCACGCGTGCGCGTGTTCATAAATTACAACACTGGCTTATCAGCGCTTAGCCGGAGTACTCTGACGGTAACACATGGGCGAGACGTAGCCCAGTGGTAAAGCGCTCGCTTGATGCGCGGTCGGTTTGGGATCGATCCCCGTCGGTGGACCCATTGGGTGTGCGCGTGTTTATAAATTACAACACTGGCTTATCAGCGCTTAGCCGGAGTACTCTGACGGTAACACATGGGCGAGACGTAGCCCAGTGGTAAAGCGCTCGCTTGATGCGCGGTCGGTTTGGGATCGATCCCCGTCGGTGGGCCCATTGGGCTATTTCTCGCTCCAACCAGTGCACCACGACTGGTACATCAAAGCCGTGGTATGTGCTATCCTGTATATGGGATGGCGCATATAAAAGATACTTTGCTGCCAGTCGAAAAGAGTAGCCCATGAAGTGGCGACAGCGGGTTTTCTCCTTCAATATCTGTGTGGTCCTTAACCATATGTCTGACGCCATATAACTGTAAATAAAATGTGTTGAGTGGCGTCGTTAAATAAACATTTCCTTCCTTCCTTTATGACGGTAACACGGGGCGAGACGTAGCCCAGTGGTAAAGCGCTCGCTTGATGCGCGGTCGGTTTTGGATCGATCTCCGTCAGTGGGCTCTTTCTCGCTCCAGCTAGTGCACCACGACTGATACATCAAAGGCCGTGGTATGTGCTATCCTGTCTATGGGATGGTGCATATAAAAGATCCCTTGATGTTAACCGAAAAGAGTAGCCCATGAAGTGGGCTGACGCCATATAACCGGAAATAAAATGTGTTGAGTGCGTCGTTAAATAAAACATTATTTACGATTATATAGCGTCGGACTTATGGTTAAGGACCACACAGATATTGAACTGTTCCTCCAGGTTAGATGATAAAAGTGATGTAAATATACAGTGATTTGGGTTTCTTTTCATGTGTACATAAAGAAAAATTACATTAAATAGTCAATAAAGATACAGTTAGCCATTTGCAGGGTGTCTTCTTATGGTCATAAATTTCTAACCGATTGTGTAATCGAAAATTGATCGGTTGGTGCCAACCGATTATAACCGATGATCGATGATGAAATCCCAACCGAAATCCCATCACTACCATAAATTCACTCACGAGAATCCGCTGCCACACGCTATGTTGGCAAGTGAATTGTGAATATACCTTTTGAAAATACACCATATATATTGCAGTTAAAACCTTTATTGAAAAATGACAATCTACTTACCTCCAGTATTCCAAAATACACAACGGAGCAGGGTAGAGGGCTGGGATGGTGACTCTAGTCCCCACAATAAATCTGAATAAAAATATCATTGGTAATAAATCTTAAGGCAGATGAGTTTTACTTGTAGAATGCAGGAAACTGCATTTCAGGGCATCTAGTTTTCAAACGTTTACGGAGGAGTATACCCCAAACCCCCATGAAACCTTTCTTTGCCCCCTCGATATCAGTCAGCACCCACAATGTCTACTTGCTTCCGCCGTGCCTGTTACATGAAGGCAAACGATACCATAACACCCAGGCGGCCAAGATATTACCCCCACCCCGCTTTTAAAGCAGATATTTTTTTCTTTCAACATATTTTTCTGAGGAGCCTGATTCGACCCCCCCCCCCCCCCCCCCCACTAATAAACGTCGCTCGCCACAGGCTAGACCCTCCTCTGCATAAAGTCCCGCCCTGCGACTGATTTTGGAGTTCTGGGTAGGTGTATGGATCCCTAGTACCTCTCCCTAGAGCAGCGCCTGTTAATTATACATGTGAACCTTATGATTCATTACTTCAGTATAAAATATACCACTTTTTTATATATATATATATATATATATATATAAACGTGTACCCTAGAAATATACACAATCCAGTTCACAATTTAGAAAATAACTTGGGTTGTCTCTCTTGGACCATTAGCCAGTACGATAAAGATTAACGTGTGAGCTGAACAAACGTTTTAAGGATGCCAGGTATGAGCACATGATCTGTCCTGTTTCAGTATTTGTGTCTGAGATGGGGACTTAGTATTAGACAAAGTGTTATATTAATAAAATATATAGTAATAAGCAATTAACCCACCCCAAACTGCAGCAATACTAATTTAACCCCCCCCCCCCCCCCCCCCAAAACAGATAATGCATTGTACCCTACGAGAGGGATTTGTCCCCAATTTAAGATTTGTCAGTTTCTTAGCACCTCTTAACCACCACCACCACCACCACGTCTCATACATTTGTGATCACAAAAATTGTTTCTTCGCAGCAGGCTACTATTCTTTAATTATTCCATCCAGACCAACTTACAGTCGTGATGTATTCATAAGGTAAAGTGAGCAACTAGAGAGCAAAGGTGGTTTTTTTTTTTTTTTTTTTTTTTTTTTTTTAAAGCAACTTGATTAATTAATCATCGGCTTTTGGATGTCAAACATTTGGTAACTTTGATTCAGAGAAAATCCACTACATTTTATATTAGCAGCAAGGGATATTTTATATGCACAAACAGGATAGCACATACCACGACCTTTGATATACTGCCCAAATAATGCATTGTTGCCCCCCCAATAGATTTTCTGAATTCGCCACTGACATAATAGCTTCATTGTCTTGAGGCTTTGTGGGAGTATCGCTAAACATGTTGGTGTTCTTTTGAATATTGTAGGTGCCCTTTTTAAAAATTGCATCCCTGCCTGAATATTATAGATACCTTTTTAAACCTGGGGACACCCCCGAGACCCCCCCCCCCCCCCCCCCCCCCCCCCCCCCCCCCCCCCCCCCCCCCCCCCCCCGCATCCGTCCCTATATTGCAAAACGTAGGGGTCTGTTAATTTTGGAGCCATTGCATATAAGAATTTCCATTTTGTCCCGTCCGGAAGAGAATCATTTCATGCCAACTCAATCAAAGGTCCCCGGGTCACCATCTCCAATTTTTATAACATTTCACCCATTTGTACAAGCATATAAATAATGGATGCATGCAACATTTTAGGGCCAAATTCTAATAAGTTTTGAAATTATGGTTGATCAAATGCAGGGCCCGCTGTCCAATTTTTGACAGGTTCGTGTTAAGGGTCTCCATTTTGACCCATCCGGAATACTCTGTTTATTGCGATGGTGCATGTAAAAGATCCCTTGTTGCTAATCGAAAAGAATAGACCATGAAGTGGCGACATGGGTTTCCTCCCTCAATATCTGTGTGGTCCTTAACCATATATCCGACGCCATATAACCGTAAATAAAATGTGTAGTGCGTCGTTAAAGAAACTATTTTCTTCATTCCTTCCCACCATTCCTAATTACTGCTAAAAAAATATTTTTTGAAAAGTACTGCTCAAAATGAAATCACAGCTTTTAAAGCATAGGCGATGGAAGCAATCTAATTAAAATTAGCTCCAATATTACATGTGGATCTAACAGCAGCCCGTTGGAGCTCATGTCCAGTTGACCTTTCATTCGACCAATCAAAACCTTACTTGCAAAATCATGCCAGTGATTTGAAAAGAATTTCAAAACACTCAGGATTATGCCGAGGGTATACGAAATGATTCGGGTGAATTACGAAATATTCCGGAAACTAATTGCAATATAAAATTTCCTATAAAATTCGTTTCAAGACGGAAAAAAATTCGTGATGGTATAGCCACAATCTAATTAAAATTAGCTCCACTATTAAGCCTACATGTGGATCTAACACCAGCCAGTTGGAGCTCATGTCCACCAATCAAAACCTTACTTGCTGAATCATGCCAGTGATTTAAAAATAATTTGAAAACATTCCGAATTATCCTGAGGGTATACGACATGTTTCGTGTGAATTACGAATGCCTTAAAACATGTTTTATTTTATAAAATAAATAATTTGTAATGTAAAACTGAAGACTGATTTAGTTGGGTTTTTTTTTAATAAATAAATAAATAATTTTTAATGTAAAATTGAAGACTGATAACCCATCCCGTACGTATTGGTATGGTTCGCTGTACTGCGGCCACTAAAATAGACTCGCCCGATATTTTTAGAATTTGTATGCTCCCAAATAACGTTATAAAAGGCGAAGTGTGATTGGTCAATATTTAAATTATTATTTACAGACGAAATGTTACCTGGACATTGGAGACTACGCAGTGTTGTTAGCAATCCGATTAAAATTAGTTCTACTGGTCTAAATAAGGCATTCGTAATTCACATGAAACATATCGTATACCCTCAGGATAATTCGGAATGTTTTCAAATTATTTTTAAATCACTGGCAGGATTCTGCAAGTAAGGTTTTGATTGGTGGACATGAGCTCCAACTGGCTGGTGTTAGATCCACATGTAATAGTGAAGCTAATTTTAATTAGATTGGTATAGCCATAAAATCTGCTTATACTAGTATACAATCCAGAGTTTATTACTGTACTTTTCCCCTGTTTTTTCAATGTTGAAATAGACCAACAAGTTCGCCTATTGCATAAATAGTCTCGCCCGATATTTTTAGAATTTGTATGCTCCCGAATAACGCTATAAAAGGCGAAGTGTAATTGGTCGATATTTAAATTGTTATTTATGGATGAAATGTCACCTGGACATGGGAGTCCATGTAATGCTGTTAGAACTACTGGTAGACCCAGTAGAGCTAATTTTAATCAGATTGCGATGGAAGATGCCAGCAACTGGGTGGTGTCTCTTACCATAGTTTTGACAATAGCCGATGTATTTTTCCTGCTAGGGTGTCGTTAAACATCTATTCTATTCTATTCTGGGTTGTTTCTCCGACATTATTATTATTATTATTATTAATTTATCTTCCAAATGGGAGGTAATGCATAATCTTCATAGTTGGGGCTCGTTCTAGCCAGTGCACCACGACTGGTATATCAAAGGCCGTAGTATGTGTTACTAATGAAAAATGTAGCGGGTTTCCTTTCTAAGACTGTATGTAAAATTACCAAATGTTTAATATCCAATAGCCAATGATTAATAAATCAATGTGCTCTAGTGATGTCGTTAAACAAAATAAACTTTAACGTTTTCAGAGTTGGGAGTCGGGGTGGTGGCTAATCCACCATGACCACCCAGCCCCGCTTCCGACGCCTATGTAAAGGGCAAATCCTTGTCACTGAACATCTATAAATCATTTCTGGCAGGCACTCGTGATAGCGTTTTCCCGCTATAAACAGCTACTTGAAGCAACTTGCTTAAAATTTCGTCTATCAAATAACACCATCACGTTCCTGACACGATGGCGCTAAAACCCATTGGATTTGGTTCGCTGCAAACTTCTCGATGTCCAAAACTCTAGATCGCGCACACGTGTCTGACAATTAAGTGGTTTTGGAGTGAGTTTACATTCATTACAAGGGCATAATCTGGGGGATTCGTGGGTTCGAACAAATCGATCCCGTACCGAGACTAAAACAATGTTTTTACAAAGGAATGAATGAAAATATACTGAACAAAATAAGAAACTTCCGCCAACTTTGCTTGAACATAACTTGATGAAAACAAACCGGGGGAATAATTGTTATATATGCGTTTAAAGAGTGTTCCATGATGCATCGTTTGGTGCAAAAATCATGGCCATAGGTTAACAGAAACTGGGAGAAATTTTGACCAAGTGTTATGGGGGTTAAAAAAAACCCCACCGACTTAATAACGGGTATGACCACCTCTTGAATTGACCACTGCAGTGCATCGCAGGCGCATAGAATTGACTAAAGTGTTGATTTCTGCCTGTGGAATATTGTTCCATTCCTGAATGAGCGCTTGACGAAGTTCGTTGACGTTAGCGGGTGGGTTGGGACGACGCCTCAATCGTCTGTCCAGACTATCCCAGACATGCTCGATGGGGTTGAGATCAGGACTTTTAGCGGGGCCAGTCATTAATGAAATCAATGTTATTTGTCCTAAGAAAATTTACAGTGTCTCTAGCTGTATGAGAGGTGGCATTATCATGCTGAAAAATCGAGATGTTGGCGTTGTTATGGAACAGAGGAATGACGTGATGAGCGAGAATGTCACCGCGGTAACGTTGAGCATTTAAATTGCCATCAATGACGACTAGTGGTGAACGATAACCATGGGCAATGGCTGCCCAGACCATGGCACAACCTCCACCCCACGAAACGATCTCGTTCAAGAACACAACAGTCAGCATAGCGTTCATTTCTCCTACGGTAGACGCGCACCCTGCCATCACCACGTTGTAAAGAAAATCTGGATTCATCCGAGAAAAGAACGGTATTCCAGCGTCGCCGTATCCAACGAGTGTGTACACGTGCCCGATTTAGACGATGACGTTGCGTTAAAACGCATCCGATGTAAAGACGTCGTGCATGTAAACCGTTCTCCCGCAGACGATTACGAACAGTTTGCCCACTGATTCGGTTATTATGAAGCCCAGGTGTGTTAGCAGCAGTAGCAGTGGCAGTTTGGAATCGATTGCGCAAATGCGTGTTCGTGATATAGCGGTCTTGACCGCGCGTTGTAACACGCGGACGTCCACGACATGGCAAGTCGTTGGTGCTTCCTGTCGTTCGAAATCTTACGCGAAGATTTCGTATCGCTCGACTAGAACTCCCAACATGCCTTGCAACGCCTTCTGTCGACATGCCAGCATCAAACATGCCAATCGCCCGTTCGCATAAATTATTGGGTATTCTTGGCATATTAAAAATGCTACAATGTAAAAAAACATTAATGTTTTTACAAATTTTGAAGCGTTTTCGTTCACTTGACAACAATGTCAGTAAGACAAGTAAAACAAATTGACCGAATACTACACGGGACATGTCGAACCATGCATGCACGTGCAAATTGAATTTCACGTTGTCGACGATTAACAGTAAAAAATAATCGATAAAATTCATGAATCCTGATAATACAGCTCAAGGCTAATACTACCTATATAATTTCATTACACAATGAATTCTTTAACACAACAAATACTATATGTACAAATCGGAAGTTTCTTTTTTTGTTCAGTATACATCGGCTATTGGGTGTCAAACTATAGTAATGCAAACAAATAAAGTGATGATCAACATCAATATAAAAATTGAAGATTTAAATAAAAACACAGTGTAAAGAACTGCAAAAATACAGATATCACAGATAGATACTGACTTTTATTCAAAATTTTAATTTTATCCCGAAGAAAACAAAGGGATTTGTGCTGTATTGGCCATTCTCAAAGATAATTTTACACCCCTGCACCACGGTGAGGTTACAGCACGCGCAGGGGATGTTTTTACAGTGCAATATTAGGATATTCGTATCCAGGAAAAATGTAGAAAAAAGGGTTCGACGCTCACCCTACTTCCCCAAGTCCAGATCTCGCAATGCCCATGCAATATGCAGCATATTGCACCAATACTGTGAACTTTGTTTACATAAATGAAGAACAAGAACAACAAGAATAATAACATCTTATTAATTAAAGTTAACATTTGTTTTGTTTCACAACACAGGAACACATTTATTTATTATTGACCGCCGATAAATGTTACATTTACAACCTTACGGTAACGGCGAACGTGTTCAGTTGTAAATGTCATTTATCGGTGCTCATTCCACGATCACCTACCTCAAAAATAAAACCAGAGTATTTTTATCTCCTAAATCATCGGCTATTGGATGTCAAACATTTCGTAATTTTTACATATAGTCTAAGAGAGGAAACCTGCTACATTTTTCTACTAGTAGCAAGGAGCCTTTTATATGTACCATCCCACAGAGAGGATAGCACATACCAAGGTCTTTGATATACCTGTCGTGGTGCACTGGCTGAAACGAGAAATAGCCCAAACAGACCCACTGACGGGGATCGATCCTAGACCGACCGTGCATGAGGCAAGCGCTTTACCACTGGGCTACATTTAAGATCTTCATCACATAAACTATGTTGTATTTTGTATTTCCTATTATTCTCATTCAGAAGTTGATTGCTATGCAACTGTTTTATATTTTATGGTATTAAAACAGGGAGATAGACTTGCGTGTAGTATAAAGGCATCGTTGATATAGCAATAACAAAAGTTTATTAAAACAGTAGGTGTGTTTGTATTTTGCCTTAATAAATTATGTTATATTGAAACTGTAGTTATGTTTTATAAACATGTTATATTAAAACTGTAAAAATTTGGTTTATAATAATATACACAATATTATGGTTAGGCGAGACTACGACTTTAAATGTGTGTGTGGGGGGGGGGGGGGGGGAGGGGAGTGGAGGCGATAACGATTTTGGTGTAAATTCTCCATCACATCAATGCTAATATACTGTGTACATCCGTTAGCGAGAAGTTGCTGTACCGGGGTGAAATGTCACGTTACCTCACGCAGTGTTTGTATAACATTATACGTCTCATTTACCATGAATCTTCGACTCTTGAAACCGTAGAGAGATTTACGTCAAAAACTTCCACACCTGCAGCGGTATTTGTGACATCACCTGGGTGTGGGGGGTCACCTGGGTGTGGGGGGTCACTTGGCGCTGATAGTGTTGGCTACCGTTAATACAATAATTTATCATATACCCAATGGATGCTGGGTTGTTTTTGCTGGTGTTGTTTTTTGTGGGGGTTTTTGGTGGTATTGTTTTTGGGTTTTTTGGTTGTTGTTTTTTGTGAATTTTGTTGGGTTGTGGGTTTTTTGTGGTTTTTTGGTTGTGTGTGTGTGCGTGCGTGTGTGCGTGTGTGTGTGTGTGTGAAAGACAGAAACAAAAAGAGAGGCGCTTGAATATTATTGGGGGCGGGTTTCCCTGTTTCCCAAATGGATCTGTCTCTAAACAATTTCATAAATTTGGAGGCAGTGGGAGGGAGAATGAGACGTTATATGAATGAAATACCATGCGTTTGAACCAGACTGGTTGTGTTAATAATTCGGAATATTTATTTTACCAATATCCAATGCTCTATCAAGAAGACGAAGAAGACATGTTTTATTTAACGACGCACTTGACACATTTTATTTACGGCTATATGGCGTCAGCCATATGCTTAAGGACCACACAGATATTGAAAGAGGAAACCCGCTGTCGCCACTTCATGGGGTACTCTTTTCGATTAGCAGCAAGGGATCTTTTATACGAACCATCCCACAGACATGGTAGTACATACCACGACCTTTGATATACCAGTCGTGGTGCACTGGTTGGAACGAGAAATAGCCCAATGGGCCCACCGACGGGGATCAATCCCACACCGACCGCGCATCCAGCAAGCGCTGTACCACTGAGTTACGTCCCGCCATAGTCTGTCAAGAACACTGGATTCGTCCTACGTGGTATTAAAGTCGCAGACCACAGTTCCAGCACGTGGAAATGGAACCAGCCTCGGTGGCGTCGTGGCAGGCCATTGGTCTACAGGCTGGTAGGTACTGGATTCGTCCTACGTGGTATTAAAGTCGTAGACCATAGTTCCAGCACGTGGAAATGGAACCGGCCTCGGTGGCGTCGTGGCAGGCCATCGGTCTACAGGCTGGTAGGTACTGGATTCGTCCTACGTGGTATTAAAGTCGCAGACCACAGTTCCAGCACGTGGAAATGGAACCAGCCTCGGTGGCGTCGTGGCAGGCCATTGGTCTACAGGCTGGTAGGTACTGGATTCGTCCTACGTGGTATTAAAGTCGTAGACCATAGTTCCAGCACGTGGAAATGGAACCGGCCTCGGTGGCGTCGTGGCAGGCCATCGGTCTACAGGCTGGTAGGTACTGGATTCGTCCTACGTGGTATTAAAGTCGCAGACCACAGTTCCAGCACGTGGAAATGGAACCGGCCTCGGTGGCGTCGTGGCAGGTCATCGGTCTACAGGCTGGTAGGTACTGGATTCGTCCTACGTGGTATTAAAGTCGTAGACCATAGTTCCAGCACGTGGAAATGGAACCGGCCTCGGTGGCGTCGTGGCAGGCCATCGGTCTACAGGCTGGTAGGTACTGGATTCGTCCTACGTGGTATCAAATTCGTAGACCATAGTTCCAGCATGTGGAAATGGAACCGGCCTCGGTGGCGTCGTGGCAGGCCATCGGTCTACAGGCTGGTAAGTACTGGATTCGTCCTACGTGGTATTAAAGTCGCAGACCACAGTTCCAGCACGTGGAAATGGAACCGGCCTCGGTGGCGTCGTGGCAGGCCATCGGTCTACAGGCTGGTAGGTACTGGATTCGTCCTACGTGGTATTAAAGTCGTAGACCACAGTTCCAGCACGTGGAAATGGAACCGGCCTCGGTGGCGTCGTGGCAGGCCATCGGTCTACAGGCTGGTAGGTACTGGATTCGTCCTACGTGGTATTAAAGTCGTAGACCATAGTTCCAGCACGCGGAAATGGAACCGGCCTCGGTGGCGTCGTGGCAGGCCATCGGTCTACAGGCTGGTAGGTACTGGATTCGTCCTACGTGGTATCAAATTCGTAGACCATAGTTCCAGCATGTGGAAATGGAACCGGCCTCGGTGGCGTCGTGGCAGGCCATCGGTCTACAGGCTGGTAGGTACTGGATTCGTCCTACGTGGTATTAAAGTCGCAGACCACAGTTCCAGCACGTGGAAATGGAACCGGCCTCGGTGGCGTCGTGGCAGGCCATCGGTCTACAGGCTGGTAGGTACTGGATTCGTCCTACGTGGTATTAAAGTCGTAGACCACAGTTCCAGCACGTGGAAATGGAACCGGCCTCGGTGGCGTCGTGGCAGGCCATCGGTCTACAGGCTGGTAGGTACTGGATTCGTCCTACGTGGTATTAAAGTCGTAGACCATAGTTCCAGCACGTGGAAATGGAACCGGCCTCGATGGCGTCGTGGCAGGCCATCGGTCTACAGGCTGGTAGGTACTGGATTCGTCCTACGTGGTATTAAATTCGTAGACCATAGTTCCAGCACGTGGAAATGGAACCGGCCTCGGTGGCGTCGTGGCAGGCCATCGGTCTACAGGCTGGTAGATACTGGATTCGTCCTACGTGGTATTAAAGTCGCAGACCACAGTTCCAGCACGTGGAAATGGAACCGGCCTCGGTGGCGTCGTGGCAGGCCATCGGTCTACAGGCTGGTAGGTACTGGATTCGTCCTACGTGGTATTAAAGTCGGAGACCACAGTTCCAGCACGTGGAAATGGAACCGGCCTCGGTGGCGTCGTGGCAGGCCATCGGTCTACAGGCTGGTAGGTACTGGATTCGTCCTACGTGGTATTAAAGTCGCAGACCACAGTTCCAGCACGTGGAAATGGAACCGGCCTCGGTGGCGTCGTGGCAGGCCATCGGTCTACAGGCTGGTAGGTACTGGATTCGTCCTACGTGGTATTAAATTCGTAGACCATAGTTCCAGCATGTGGAAATGGAACCGGCCTCGGTGGCGTCGTGGCA
Organism: Gigantopelta aegis; assembly: GCF_016097555.1. Classification (NCBI taxonomy): domain Eukaryota; kingdom Metazoa; phylum Mollusca; class Gastropoda; order Neomphalida; family Peltospiridae; genus Gigantopelta; species Gigantopelta aegis. Next base: position 91,739,714 of record NC_054704.1, on the reverse strand, counting down.
GGCCATCGGTCTACAGGCTGGTAGGTACTGGATTCGTCCTACGTGGTATTAAAGTCGCAGACCACAGTTCCAGCACGTGGAAATGGAACCGGCCTCGGTGGCGTCGTGGCAGGCCATCGGTCTACAGGCTGGTAGGTACTGGATTCGTCCTACGTGGTATTAAAGTCGTAGACCACAGTTCCAGCACGTGGAAATGGAACCGGCCTCGGTGGCGTCGTGGCAGGCCATCGGTCTACAGGCTGGTAGGTACTGGATTCGTCCTACGTGGTATTAAAGTCGTAGACCATAGTTCCAGCACGTGGAAATGGAACCGGCCTCGGTGGCGTCGTGGCAGGCCATCGGTCTACAGGCTGGTAGGTACTGGATTCGTCCTACGTGGTATTAAATTCGTAGACCATAGTTCCAGCATGTGGAAATGGAACCGGCCTCGGTGGCGTCGTGGCAGGCCATCGGTCTACAGGCTGGTAGGTACTGGATTCGTCCTACATGGTATTAAAGTCGCAGACCACAGTTCCAGCACGTGGAAATGGAACCGGCCTCGGTGGCGTCGTGGCAGGCCATCGGTCTACAGGCTGGTAGGTACTGGATTCGTCCTACGTGGTATTAAAGTCGTAGACCAGAGTTCCAGCACGTGGAAATGGAACCGGCCTCGGTGGCGTCGTGGCAGGCCATCGGTCTACAGGCTGGTAGGTACTGGATTCGTCCTACGTGGTATTAAAGTCGCAGACCACAGTTCCAGCACGTGGAAATGGAACCGGCCTCGGTGGCGTCGTGGCAGGCCATCGGTCTACAGGCTGGTAGGTACTGGATTCGTCCTACGTGGTATTAAATTCGTAGACCACAGTTCCAGCATGTGGAAATGGACACTAAGTTTGTTTTAATATACAAAGCTAATGTACATCAATATACATTTGGAGAAAGTTACAACAGACTGAAACAAGAGTATGCGACGTTCAAACAAGGAACTTGTTATACCCTCTAACAATAGACGAGCTCGTCTTCATAACTGTTACTTCTCAGAGGTACGTGCGTTTTTAGCATTATGAAAAATACATTTCGTGGTATTACAAACACCAGGATTATATTTAAATAAAACCCACTTTGAATGTACGGCAATGGATAACTTTAACACTAAAATGTAAGGAATGTCTGATTTCACTTTTCAAAAACGGGTCTAATAGTGAAAAGTTTAACGACACCACTAGAGCACATTGATTTATTCATCATCGGCTATTGGATGTCAAAAATGCGCGGTACAAAACCAACCAAAAAACAGAACCCCCCCAATACCCCCGCCCCCCCCCCCCCCCCAAAACAAAACAAAAAACCCCCACACAACAACAACAACAACCCAACAACAACAAAAAACACAATAAACCAACCACCCCACGTAAACAAACCTCCAGCTACCCCTACCCTACATTATATTGATATAAAGATAGAACCAGACCCGAATCCTAATCCTGAATGCGGGTGGTAGAACTGTGGTTCAATTGTGCCTATTTCTCGTTCCAGCCAATGCACAAAGGCCGTGGTATGTGCTATCGTGTATGTCGGGTGGTGCATATAAAAGATCCCTTACTGCTAATGAAAAAAATATCGGAGGTTTCTGCTCTAAGACTATATGTCAAAATTACCAAATATTTGACATTAATGTGCTCTAGTGGTGTCGTTAAACCAATTTTTTTTTTAACTAACCCTAATCTAACCATAACAAATAGTTTAAAAAAAAAATGTTACTAGTGGGATAAGGAAGACTTGCCAAAACCCATATAAAAAAATAAATACAGATTGTTTAAAATGCACTGTTTTCTCGTTCCATCCAGTGCACCACAACTGGTCAAAGACCGTGGTATGTGATTTCCTGTCTGTGGGAAAGTACATATAAAAGATCCCTTGCTGCATTAGAACAATGTGGCGGGTTTCCTCTGCTGACTACATGTCAGAATTACCAAATGTTTGACATCCAATAGCCGATGATTAATTAATCAATGTGCTCCAGTGGTGTCGTTAAACAAAACAAACTTTAATTTTATTTTATAAATGCACTGGTGCTCAAACATTTGGAGGAATTGCAACCATACAGTGTGAAAATGGCGCTCCCCATTGGACGCGCTTGGCACGTTCGACTGTGTTTAGTTAATTTTAAGGTTTTAATAAGATCCAGTATTCTTAATCGTTGTGCAGTTCATTCTGCATCCTTGTTACGAAATGTTGATACACCTACTTCACCACCTAGTGCTGAATTAAATCACCCAGAGCAGCCAAAACCCGTGACAAAAGCGGAGAGAATCAGTAAAGCTATGGTGGCCTATCTTCAAAGAGCCACAGCACACGACAACATGATTAAAGACCAAATAGCAGAATACGAGATTGGAAAGCGACACCTGGCGAACATTATGGGCGAGGATCCAGATTCGTTTTCTCAAGAAGACGTGGACAGAGCAGTAGAATATCTTCTACCTTCGGGGCTTTTTGAAAAAAAAGCAAGACCTTTGATGAAACACCCGTATGAAGTGTTTCCCCAGAAGAAGCTAGCTCAGTTTGGGGCTGATGGCCGTCCTTTTCACTTCTTGTTTTACACGGGTAAGCCGAACTACTACCAGCTCATGTACGATGCGACATGGAAATATGAAGCTCTGAAGACCGAGGAGGATCGTCTCGTTAAAAAGGGACTTTTATCAACGATAGAGCACAAGAAACTGTCTCTGTATGGAAGTGAATGGGTGGTGCATGACACACTACAGACCATGTTGGTGGAAAAGTTTGGTCCTCAAGATCATACTCGATTCGCTTTGTTGATGGAAAGACTTGCCAATCACCCTCTGTCTTTCATGGAGGAAGAATTTATTATGAAATATCGGCGAAAGCTCACAGCACAGTCTTTAACCCAGGCTGTTCCCAAACCATTGGTCGATGATGAAGGCAGGGAATTTATGACGGCCAAGGGCTTGCGGAAGAGTTCTACCGCAGAAGTCACTGTGTGGATAAAAGGGTCGGGAAAACTGACAATCAATGGTCAAGATCTTGAATACTTCAGTCGATTGTCAGATTACGAACAAATCATGTTTCCGTTGCAGTTTCTTGACATGATCGGAAAGGTTGACGTGGTTGCCACGGTCAGTGGAGGAGGTCCCACAGGCCAGGCTGGCGCCATACGATTGGCTCTCGCCAAAGCCCTGACAAGTTTTGTGGAGGCTAGCACCGTTGAGAAAATGAGACTTGCTGGTCTCCTACAGGTAGACTTTAGACGACGGGAGAGGAAGAAACCAGGACAAGTGAAAGCCCGAAAGAAAAATACTTGGAAAAAACGTTAAACATGTTGATTGATTTTTGTGCTAAATTGGTAGAACTTTTTCTTTCTCTTTTGGTTTATGTAACTAAACATGCATTTTACATATACTCACAGATGGTTTTGAAAGTGACCAATACAGGACATAAATAAGAAGACTTAAAGTTAGTGTTTAAAGTAAAAATGGTGCACTCGAACTGAAATCATTTCAAGTTTTGGACAGTAAAATTGGATGAAACAGTTGTAATATTTGAGCATTTCATTGATGTATTTATATACTAGAAATTATAAATAAACAGACTACATTTACATGTGTATAGACCTGTCTAAATGTGTTCCATTTAAGTACAATAAGTACAGGTCTGCAAATACAAAGAGATTGTACGTGGAAATGGTTTATTTAAATATTTTTGTAAGAATATAACATTTCTAATATTATACAGGTACTAATAGTACTAGTAATTCTAAGTATTACAAACTATACCTACATGTAGCATTTCCCTGACACAACACTGGACATTCAATCATCCTCACATTCCAGTTTAACAGGGTTTCTGCCAGAGGGTAAAATGGGTATGGCACCATACCCATATTTTTTTTTATTTTTTTTTTTTAAAGTTAACCTTTTAACAAAATTAATTACTCTTATCATTAATATATGATTTTCTTAACCCTAACCCATTTTCTTTCTGGGGGAGGCCCCCACACCCCGTTGACTGTGGTTGCATTCAATTCCATAGCGCCATACCCAAAAATTGCTTTCTAGCAGAAACACTGAATTAGAAGAATTACACGTGCAATGAATACAACTTAATGGTTTTGTTTGTTTGTTTAACAACACAACTAGAGCACATTGATTTATTAATTATTGGATATTGTTCATTTTGGGTCTTGGAGACGAAACCCACTACTACTAGTAGCAAGGGATCTTTTTATATGCATCCCACAGATAGGATAGCACATACTACCACAGCCTATGAAATTGATATATGCCAGTCTTTGTGCACTGGCTGGAATGAGAAATCGGCCAATGGGCCCACCGACAGAGATCGATCCTAAACAGAATGTGCATCAGGCGAGCACTTTAAGTTTATCACTGCGATGCATTATGTTCCACCCCGACATACTACAGAAATAATGGGTTTCAAGGATGACTGATCCTCCAACTTGCTGCTCCTGATTATTTCAACATTTTCAAGGCTGGTCATCAACTGTAAAGATAGTAGTTGCTCTGGGGCCTAATTCACAAAGGTCTCTTAGGCTCTGCTAGACAGCAAAGCATCCTCTTTGTAAGTCTTTTAGCATTGCACTGCGAAATTGCAAAGTTGCGAGAGTTTATTGAATTGGGCCTGTCAGTCTATCGGCTTCTGGTACAGCTGGAATACTGGGGGAGACTTCAGTAGGTTTTGTTGGCCAACATGGCTAAAGACTGATAAAACTAATCAAAATTTTCATAGCCTAATGAGAACATGTAACTTTTAAGGTATTCCAAGACCCAAGTGAAAGAAACAATGTCTTTGCAGGCTGATCTTGTGGTAGGTAAAGGTTAATCTTTCGTGTCTCCAAGCTTTACGCAATATGAAGCTGGATCATCCCTCAATTGGAATGGTGATACGGAAGTTTTTTTTTTTTTTATCCATTGCTTATAAAGACATTGTATTTTGTTGGGTGCCCAGCCATATTGGCATCAGGGGTAATGAAAAGGCAGATTCAGCTGCCAAGTCTGCTTAGGATTTGCCTCATGCCGGGGTTAGTGTGCCTTGTACTGATTTTAAATATAGTATTAACCAATTTATCTTTTCAATGTGGCAACATGATTGGGATGGTGCGGTTGCAAACAAGCTTCATGCTATCAAGCCAGTCTTGGGATTGGCAGTCCTTCTATAGACAGTGCAGGAAGGATGAAATAGTATTGTGTCGTGCTTGCATTGGTCACACATACTTGACCCATTCATTTCTCTTAAAGAAAAATCCTCCACCTCAATGTGAGCACTGTCGGTGTACTCTTGACGGTAAGCCACATTTTGGTGGAGTGGCCGACGTAATGTGATGGAATCATTTTGATTCCACGATTCCATCCAGAATTTGTTTTACAATTTTTACGCGATACTGACTTTTACTCTAAATTTTAATTTTATATAATCTGTGATATTTGTATTTTTGCAGTTCTTTACACTGTTTTTATTTGACTCTTGAATTTTTATATGATGTTGATCATCACTTCATATTTTGAATTACCATAGTTTGACACCCAATAGCCGATATATTTTTCGTGCTGGGGTGTCGTATAACATTCATTTATTCAATGTAATGTGACTACCTTTTTTCCAAAAATAACAAAACCAAATTTTCAATTCAAAATATTTTTATTATAACAGTCTTTATATATACTTGTGAAGTCTCCATTAAACAAATGTAGGAAACAGTTTGAACATATAATCTTTACTGTATTGAGGAAACTGGTAACCACTGATAAGAGCTATGAATTGGGACTGGAACCAGATATATATATATATATATATATATTAAAAATTGGTTATATATTTTTGACATTTATTAATAAAATAATTATTATTGTGTTCTGTACCAACCTACATGTGTGACCACAAATACTTCTTAATATTTTGGCCTTCTGTTTTAAGTCTCCATTAAACATATTTAGGAAACTGGTTTTGAATAGACATCATAAAGATTATGTGATATACAAGGTTATTCAGCATGTTAGTACTAGGACCTAAGTTTTATTTTAAACGGGGGGGGGAAAGGGGTTGGAAAACTTTAAAAACATTACATGGGGAAGACAAAGCCAAATTTTGTTTTATTAATTGTTAAATGGCCAAAATATACAGAGGACGTAGTCAGTTCATGTGCATTTCAAATGTTTTGGCAGGTTCTGAAGATGTAAATAAAAAAATTGCACTTGACTTAGTGATATGTACCCAGTAAAATGAACCAATTTGGTAGCAACTCCTAATCATGAAAATACAGTACTGTAATGGACTGGGTTGACGTGTAATAATAGTGAGAGTGTAGGTGGAGCTGGGATGGGACAAACATAATATGTACATGTGTTGCAGTCGCAACTATTTAAAAGCATAAATCATTCTTTCAATATTTATGCATGTTGGTTACTGAGTATTGTTTCATAAAATAAATAATCTAGATTATCTGTTTCAGACATTTGGAATGGATCTCCTACTGTCGTTTCTAGAATGGCTTTATCAAGAGAAATTTAAACACTGATCAAATACGTTTAATTCGCTATATCAGTATATGCCTTCTTCATATCCACTGTGTGAAAAAACAAAGAAGAGAGATTCTACATCATGGAAATTGAAATATTTTAGTACAAAATGGTTTGATTAAATTGCAAATGGTTGGGGCAACTCTTTTTAAGTATAGGTAAATGGTGGATGGCCATGCCAAAAACTTCATCATGTGGGCACTGGACATAGTTCAACACTGATGTCTAACAACATCAGCAAAATACTAGTAAAACCAACCAATGAAATTTAAGTTACCTCGATAAATATACTGGTTACACTTTTGTTGGTAATTCATTAAACTACAGAATAGATCCATGACCATTTTTAAAGTTATTCAGAGCTTATTAACCTTCGACAAATCAACCAGTAAGCATTCATTATAATTTATACTATCGAAGGTTAAAAACAAATGGAATACCTGTGCATATTCAAAGTATCATAAGATGTGTACAAAGTTTGGAAATGATCCCAACACACCTTTAGTGCTACACATTCTGCTTAATTAAAATACACATAACGTGACAGTATTGTTTCAACGCTCCATTATTTTTCAGTAATGGAGATATGAAACCCTACTTGATTAACCCACCAAAATCGCTAGTGTTAAACTCCATACCAACATATGTTGGCATAAAGTTATTATTTAGTGGTGTATTGTAGGTAGGGGAATATCCTCGTAACTCTCTATTCCTGAAAAATAATGGGACTCGTCTCTATTATTTTTCAGGTATGGAGTGTTACTCGGACATTCCCCTATACTGAATGCTATATACCGTTTATAGATTTTATGCAGACTGCACATTTTATTTACAAAAATACTGGCAACGTAGCATTTTAAAAATTGTACTTAAAATAAGTTGGAACATCCATCTGTCATATTATGCAAAATGATGTTACAAAACTAATACAGACCAGACCACAGAACTAGCTCTTGATGGGCTCTTCTGTAGGATACATATGTACTTTAAAATGCTCCACTCACACTTAATATAGAGCTTGTTGAAGATTTCATTCAGGTTTCTGGAAGAATATATATCTCCTTGTCTACATCTATAATTTATAAAAGGGAGATAACACATCTCCCACACCCCTAAACACGCAGCCATTTTTCTCACATGAAAACGGACCCTGTAAGAACAAACCAATTGATAAGAGATGTCAGATTAAATATCCGTCTTTCTACACATACATTCTTTGTAAATAACTACTATAAAAGTTTCTAGAACAAAATGGTTAGAATCATCTTTGGTTTGGTTCTTCTGATTTCAAGTTAAATTTGTTCCAGTATTCTGCATCCGGTTCGGACCCTGGTAAAGGTTGACAATATTTCAGCAAGTCTTGCACCGTTAAAATGGTAAATTGTACCGGGTCTTGTTTCTGAAAAAGAAAGAATAACATGGTTAGTATTGGTGAACATCGTTTAATTAACTGACTAACTACAGGGTATCGGATGAATTGTACATCAGGGCTAGAAATTAAAAAAAAAATCTACATGCACCAGGTGCATGCTGAAAAAAAAGTTACATGCACCATTAAAATTCTGCATGCACCAAAAATAAGGCAACTTCGTTTGGGTTTTTTTACACGAAGCTATTCGGAATTATTCGGCAATACCTATATTTATTTATTAACAGTACCGGAACGTTATACATCTGCGTTTATTACTGATTCTTGAACAAATTTGAAAATTTCACCCAACGTAAAGGCCTTACAGAAATCTATAATAGGCCTATTACAAAAACGTACGAATATTTGTGTTTTGTATTAAGCAAGTTATCAACTTTTTCAACTCGATAAGATCTTTTGGTATAATATAAATTAGCCTACGGAATTCGACGAGAAGTTGCGATTGAAATAATCACTGGCTGACTTCGAGTCAACTACGCGAGTAACGCACCTGCACGTTCGCAATCATCTGATCAAGTGCCATATCTGAGGTCGAAAATGTTCAAGGCAGTTACGGTACTTTGTATTGATCACAGATCTGGCGGAGTTCAATTTGTCAGTGACGACAACAACTGTGTTATGCGCGTGGATACCCCAAAGTCGGTATCGACCACCTTCCCTAATACCGTTCACGGATATAACCGAGATATTGCCGGCAATTTTCGCAAATATATTTCACGGAAATAACCGAGCGGGCGCCATTGTTGTAAGTAGGATTATGGGATACAAAATGGATGCGCCCATAAGATAAAAGTTATCGTTTTCATGTGGTGAACAGATTACGAAATGCATACGCAAAATTCAACAACTTGAGTCTGAATCTGGTAGACAACAGGATACTAGTATACGCAATACACAGTACTTGAAAAATATTAGCATGCACCGCGTGCACCCAGTTTTAAAAGTTACATGCACACGCAAAAATCAGCATGCACCGGTGCATGTACTAACACTGCATTTCGAGCCCTGTACATGTTAGTATGTTACAGACAGATTATCCTTGAGGGTAATGCACTTTATGGAGAAATACTTCAGAATAAGGGAGATAAGTACAAGCTAAGAATGAACAGAACGAATGAATGAAAACCGGCCTCGATGGCATCATGGTTGGGCCATCGGACATACGGCTGATAGGTACAGGGTTCACAGCCCAGTACCGACTCCCACCCAGAGTGAGTTTTAATGACTCAATGGGTAGGTGTAAGGCCACTACACCCTCTTCTCTCTCACTAACAACTAACCCACTATCCTGGATAGACAGCCCAGATAACTGAGGTGTGTGCCCTGGACAACATGCTTCAACCTTAATTGGATACAAGCATGAAAATAAGTTTAAATGAAATGAAAAAATTTATGAATGTTTAACAACACCCCAGCACATCGCCTATTGGGTGTCAAATAAAGGCAAGTATATGAAAAGGATATAATTAAAAATAAAATTTGTATAAGTGTTGAAAAAAAAAGTTGAAAGAGCTGTAGATAAAAGCACAATACAATATGAATGTTAAACTTTGTATAAAAATCAAAATGTTTCAGAAAATTAGAAATTAATTCTGGATGGAATTTAAACAAAACCAATGAAAGAGCAAATGAAACTGGTAAATATTTAAAAACTCTTGTTTTTTAGTTTTTTTACAAAATAAATTGTATAATCATTGCTAGATTCATTCATCTCCCTAACTGATAAACTGAAAGCAAACTAGAGGTTTGTGATCATAAAATTTAATCAGATTCCCCCAAAACTGAAAATACATTGCAGGGGTGCACAAATCGGTTGTCCGCGCGCCCGGGACAACCAAAATATGTTGCGGGCAACCATTCTGTGTCAAACAGTTGCCTGGATGGGCAACCAAGAAAATCATAAAACAAGTAAAATGAAAAACGTAACTTCACGACACTCTTACAGTCACGGGCAATTCAAAAGTATCGAAACTGATAACTTGACTGACGGGCGATATAAATATCCACCCTAATGCTGCCATCCACTCAGCGTCCACTGTGCATGATTTTGACGAGTTCAATGCAGACAGATACGTCTCAGAATGGTGGTTATTAGCAAAGGGCACAAGACATATGAAAGGCCACAGACTACACTAACAACCATCCAGTTCTGAGCAAAAAAATTGGCTAAGCCATTTTCTATCTTCCGATTACATATTTTATCCGACACCTAACATATAATAATAATAATAATACCAAATATTAACAGGGATCTCGCGACTGGTAACGAGAAGCGGTGTCGTCAAGAATTCAGCATAACAGTGTTTGCTTATTTTAATAATCACAGTTATTAATGCCGCATGCCCTAGTTCCATCCAGCGAAAATAAATTATAATTTGGTTAATCTACAAATCTGTAACACACTTAGATCACATTTTTAACAAATGGAGTGAAAAAGCAGGTTTTATATCGATAAATACCATGGGAATCCCCATGTCCCAATTGCTTGAAACAATTTTGAAAGTTAGTATTATGATGTCACCGGTAGATGTCGCTCGAAGCACAACAATGCCTACATCACGACAAATTTCACAGACTTGGGGTGCGTTCGTTTCACCTCTCCTGGACATGTTCCAACTGTTCTGTCCTGGTTGTATCCCCTCGCCAGATATCATAAGACTTAGCAAAATTATTGGTTTTAAGGGTTTGTAACGTTTTGTATTGAGACACTTACTTGTCTGAACTTTATTGTTACTGAAAATGTTCACGAACTGAAGAAAAATCTCACAAATGAACAACAACAAATCGGATGTTGATTGCGCGAACCGTGCACGAGAAAACCAACTGAACCAAAATGATAACGGTCACGTGATATACCAATGTCTGTGACATTGAAATGGAAATATCCCCTCTAAAAATAGATTGGACTTCGCTTGCTTAACGTTTTTTTATCGACAAGACGTCTTGTGAAAAAATTGATTTCGTGGTTTTACAAACATCAGAATTACCAAAAAGCACTTCAGGTGAATGGAAATGTGTATTCTAAATAATAAAATGTAAGTAAAATGCAATTTTATTTGTGAAAAATGGGGTTTAATAGCAAAAAACAACGCCGTAATTGTTAACAAATAAACGTAACTAGGGTGTGTCCCTTTAAACAATACGATTACACGCAAGTAAATCTTGATGTAAATTTGTGAGAAAAAACTCAACACCAAATAGTTGTTCGCATCAATGAATACTTAACTGTTGTTTCATTTGTTTATTTTCGTTGTCTTTGTTAATTTCGCACTCATGCATTTCGCGATAGCGGGAAAGGAACATGCAGTATTTATACAAATTGCGGTTAAACGTACACTGAATACAATTAGTTAAAAATAATCATATTTGTTAGATAAAATATTATATAAATTTGTTGACTGTGAGGTGACATCTCAGAAGATTTTAAAAAGACCGTAAAATTTGAATTCATTATCTTTTTAATCAAAATCTTTTGACGTAAAGGGATTGTAGTCATAACGTGAAGTCAGCATTCTTCGGTTACGTATTTTACAAGCTGAAATCAACAAGAAGCATATAACACGACGCGGAAATCAACAAAATGGCGCAAATTACGAAATTGTTGTGGTGTGGAATAGATGGGTTACTTTAAAATACAATTAAAAGCAGTTCAAACCAAAATAAAGATTGATATTTTACAGAAATAATGAGCACTGTTTAAAAAAAGAAGAGTATTGGCTCTCAGATTTTTATTAATGCCATAGACCATAGAATTTGGGGGGTGTTTGCAGAGGGCATTGTCTCCCAACTGCATATCTCCCCTCACCCACTGAAAAATCAAAGTAGGCTAATATATTAACTGCCCCTACCGGCTACCCCCATTGCTGTTTTTGATTTTGATCAGGGGTAATTTTGTTATTCAGATGTATTCCAGTTTGTACATAATTAGCTGAAAAATATGAATTTTCATATTCATATATAAATACTCTATACAGTACTACACAACAATTTTGGCTAAATCATTTTCATTATGGCAAATAAAAATCCCATTTGGCAATTTTTTGGCTACAAGTATTTTTAATCCTGGATGAGCCCCGAGTTCATCAAAGTATTATGACTGTGACAGCCCAAGCGAGATCGAACCGCCTCTGTGGATACATTCAGCTGACTGGGGTTTTTCTCGTTCCGACCAGTGCACAACAACCGGACAAAGGCTGTGGTATGTGCCTTCCTGTCTGTGGGAAAGTACATATAAAAGATCCCTTTCTGCATTAGGAAAAATGTAGCGGGTTTCCTCTGATGACTAAATGAATAAATAAAACTAAACTGATAAGTAATAAAAACATTTTAAATTTCAGTTTCATTTTAAAGACAGTTCAAAATTATATTCATAAAACTTTTTATGAAATACTCTATCTGGACAACCAATAGATGATGTTGGGCAACCAAACTTCAGCTACTGGTTGCCCACCGGGCAACTATCACAATTTCACATTTGTGCACCCCTGCATTGTAACTTGTTAGGTAATCACGAGCCACATGATTTCAAATTTTATGGGACATTGTCCCCTCTCCCCCCACCTGCCCCCCGATCAATGCTCTCTGACCATCGAACCCATGGTAAACTGTGTTTTGGTAATGATGGATAATTTACACTTGCTTCTACAATTTTGTCAATACTCTAACGACACACTACTAAAAATGATTGGTTCTGTGAAATCCTGTGACTTGTGATGACCCATCAAAACGTACCTGTGGTACAGGTTGTTGTTGTTGCACGGGACCTCCATGCTGGTGTCTGACCTGGTTGGTGAATGGTACTTCAGGTCTGCAGGGGCCACCGGGCTGTGTTTGGCAGGGTATTCTCACAGGCATGGCCATCTGCTGCCCTGGGCCAGCCATGACGGCAGCAGCAGGCGCCTGGTCTGCGACTGGTTGAGCAGCGTTCACACCAGGCCACATCTGAATCTGACCGGGACTGCTGGGTCTCGGGCTCCTTATGGGGCAGCCTGGCATTGGCTGAAAACCTGGGCAATCACAAACAACAAGTGATGAATGAAAGAAACGTTTTGTTTAACAATGCTAGCAACACATTTAATTATGACTATCAATTACAAACAACAAGTGATAAATGGAAGAAATGTTTTATTTAACAACACTATCAACACATTTAATTAGGGCTATAAATGTAGTTTCAGACCAAAGAGATGATTAGACAGGAAACCCTGTCACCCTGGCTACTTTTTGATTAGCAGCAAAGGATCTTTTATATACACAATTCCAGACAGGATAGTAAATACAGACTTGTTACACCATTTTTGGAGCACTGGCTCCAACAAGAAATAGACCAATTTAAAAATGAGCATGGAAAAATATAGTGATCTGCTTATGGAGATCTGGAGATGTGATACTCCCCACCCACCATTAAGTTTTCATTCAAAGCTGTTAACTGCTATCTGTAACACCAAGGCTGTAGAAAGTACCAGTCTGCTCAGCAAATGTAAATAAAAATATAGCAACCTGTCTGACTAGTAGTCAAATAAACGATCTATTTATAAGATTATTATTATTTAAAAAAAAAGCTGCAATAAAAAGGAGATTTCAATATGTTTTAGTTTTAATGAATGATTATTTGAACTCTGTATTATAAAAATATTACCTTGTCCTGTAGGCTGATGGAGTAGTAAAAATTCTGGTAGACTAGCCATTGTTAAGCTATTACTGGTCTAACGGACAAAAGCGACATATGTTTTATTTTTGCACCTGTGCACATCTTATAAACAGACATGTCAACCTTTAGTCAAGAGAAAGCAGAAGGTGTGTGTTCAAAAAGCAGGAGATTTTGTCAAAAACCAGGAGACTTTAAAGGGACATTCCTGAGTTTGCTGCATTGTAAGATGTTTCCGACTAACAAAATATGCCTACGATTAAACTTACATGTTAAATATACTTTCTTGTTTAGAATATCAGTCGCTGTATATTCAATGTGTTTCTTGTCGTCTTAATATTTGTAAGAAGCCCAAACTGGATTTCGTCTTCAAATAATTTAAAACAAATAATATTTCAGGAAATAAAATGAAATTTAACCTAGTACATATATAAGAATAATCGGAAACACGTTTAATATACACCCACTAATATTTTATGTAGAAAAATATATTTGATATGTAATTACAATCGTTAAAACGTCTCTGTTAGTAGATAACATCTTAAAAATTGCAGCAAACTCAGGAATGTCCCTTTAAAAAACCCCATACAATTTAATCCAAAATCGCAAGTTTTTAAAACAAATTATTATAATAAGTTATATGAACACTACATAATGTCATATACACTTGTTAACCGTAAAGGGACACACCCTAGTTACATTTATTTGTTAACCATTACGGCATTGTTTTTCGCTATTAAACCCCATTTTTCACAAATAAAATTGCACTTTACTTACATTTTATTATTTAGAATACACATTTCCATTCACCTGAAGTGGTTTTTGGTAATCCTGATGTTTGTAAAACCACGAAATGCATTTTTTTGCATTTTTTCACAAAACGTGTTGTCGAGAAAAAAACGTTAAGCAAGCAAGGTCCAATCTATTTTTAATGTCACAGACGTTGGTATCTCATGTGACCGTTATCATTTTGGTTCGGTTTGTTTTCTCGTGCACGGTTCGCGCAATAAACATCCGATTTGTTGTTGTTCATTTGTGAGATTTTTCTTCACAGTTTGTGAACATTTTCAGTAACAATAAAGTTCAGACAGGTAAGTGTCTCAATACAAAATGTTACAAACCCTTAAAACCAATAATTTTGCTAAGTCTTACTATATCTGGAGAGGGGATACAACCAGGACAGAACAGTTGGAACATGTCCAGGAGAGGTGAAACGAACGCACCCCAAGTCTGTGAAATTTGTCATGACTTAGGCATTGTTGTGCTTCGAGCGACATCTACCGGTGACATCAGAATACTAACTTTCAAAATTATTTCAAGCAATTGGGACATGGGGATTCCCATTGTATTTATCGATATAAAACCTGCTTTTTCACTCCATTTGATAAAAACGTGATCTAAGTGTGTTACAGGTTTGTAGATTAACTAAATTATAATTTATTTTCGCTGGATGGAACTAGGGTGTGCGGCTTTAAATCTTGGCATTAAAAAAAATATATATATATATTTTTTTGTCAAGTTAAATATTATGACTTAATACATAATATCCAAAAATGTTGAGGATATGAACAAGAAAAATAAATAAATTATTAGTACATTTACGGTATTACACTTAAAGGTTACGTTACATCATCATTTGTGGTTTGTGTACCCTAGGTACCTAAGACAAATTTATATAAATCTTATAAATTAAGATTCAGTTTTTACTATAATGAGCAACAGTGGTGTGGTATTTATTTAAAATCATTATAACGATGCAATAAACATTGTCTTTCCACTAATCATCAGTAATCGTTATCATTACTGACATTTTGTGAAATATACCAGAATTATACCCATTTCAGTGAGTAACTTTATGTCAAACACAACATTTATTAATTGTACAAAAATAATCTCTTTAAGTGTACTCTTGTTACCAACATTTTACTGCACAAACATACAAAACTAACTGATGCCAGTATTGTTTATATAGCTAATTGGTCTTTTCATTGTCCTGCTGCGACATGTGATCTTAACATCGTGCGTATCGCTGTCAACTATGGGCCAGAGGCTGGCACTTCAGACTCCTCATAGTTGTGACTCATCTAGTGGGAAGTCGTTTTACAAGTCAGAGGCAATATTAGGACTAAACTGGATAGTTTTATATATGACAACACTGAATGTCAATACACAATACAAAACATTATAATAACACATTATTTCATAAACTTCATGTGCTTTTTACATAATATATACCACAATTCTCACTTTGGCAAACAGTAAACAGTCGGGACAATTCAGCCTGTTGCATTCTCAGAAACCGAAATTAGCCGATGTTTTCCGAATGCAAAAAGTCCGAGTTACTTCCCTTATGTTATTTTAGCGAAAGGAGATCGAATTTTGTTTTTTATGCTTACAAAAATGTCATTGAACAGATTGTTTTCTCCTGCACAGGTAAGCGGGAGGTTTGATAAAATACTGGGAGACTCCCGCTGAATCCGGGAGGGTTGACAGGTCTGCTTATAAATGTTTTTTTCTTTTCATAATTTTAAAATAGGAATAGAGACAGGTTGGTAAATACAAAGAGCTCATCACATCTCCAATGGGTGTGAAATGCCATACACAAGCCACAAGACGGGAAGACATATACCTGCAGTTGGCTGGTTGGGCTGGACCTGAATCTGCCACCCTGGACCCGGGACTTGTGGCATCGGAGCAGGGGCAAAGAATGCTCTCTGCGGCTGTGGAATTGCAGGGACAAATGTCGGTATTGTGGGGGCAAAGTATTCCGCTCCCGTTGGTTGGTACATTGGTTGTTGGCTGTATGCTGGAACAGACTAAGGAGAGAAAACAAAAATGTTTTAAACTTTATATGAATTAGACAAAATAACCTTGAATACATACAAATAGTCATAAATCAGCTCAAAAACAAACCCCCAGGAACCCCCTGCATAAATTCCTGCACCTTCATCTAAAACACAATGTAAACCACCTTACGGTTACCCAAGAATTTAAAGTATTGTTGCTTGTATTGCAGGTGGAAGGAAGGAAATGTTTTATTTAACAACGCACTGAAAACATTTTATTTACGGTTATATGGTGTCAGACATATGGTTAAGGACAACACAGATATTGAGAGAGGAAACCCGCTGTCGCCACTTCATGGGCTACTCTTTTCGATTAGCAGCAAGGGATCTTTTATATGCACCTCCCAGGCAGGACAGTACATACAACTGCATTTGTTACACTTTGTGGAGCATTGGCTGGAATAAAAAAAAGCCCAATGGGTCCACCGATGGGAATTGATCCTAGACAGACTGACCATCAAGCGAACCTTTACCAATGGGCTACGTCCTGCTCCTGTATTGCAAGTAGATGCATTACCACTGTACTAAATTTCACTGCTCCGTAAACCTTAACTGTAAGTGCAACTAGAAATGCCATTACCTGTTGTTGCATGGTGGTCATCCGCTGCATGTACTGTGATGCTAGGTGTGCGCGCCGGTCCTCCTTCCTCTGGGCGAGGGCGACATACAGCGGTTTCGACACTATGATGTGACCGTTCATCTCCGTGATGGCCTTGGACGCCGCCTCGGGTGAACTGAAGCAAACAAAGCCAAAGCCCTTTGATCGACCTCCTTCATCACACATCACCTAAAATCAGAACAATAAACAGTGAAGCCATGCTTGAAAATTAAAAAAACAAAGACTGACACTTTTCACAAGACCATGTAAAAACAATTATCACCCATGACCTAAAATAAGAACATTAATCCATGAAGTCATGCGTGAAAAAAAAAGAAAAGAAAAAAAAAGACTGACACTTTTCAAAAACCAGGTAAAACTAATATGCAACAAGCATTCAGAAAGAAAGAAAGAAATGTTTTATTTAACAACGTACTCAACACATTTGATTTACGGTTATATGGCGTCAGACATGTGGTTATGGACCACACAGATTTTGAGGGGAAACCCGCTGTCGGCACTACATGGGCTACTCTTTCCGATTAGCAGCAAGGGATCTTTTATTTGCGCTTCCCACAGGCAGGATAGCACAAACCATGGCCTTTGTTGAACCAGTTATGGATCACTGGTCGTTGCAAGTGGTTTACACCTACCCATTGAGCCATGCAGAGCACTCACTCAGGGTTTGGAGTCGGTATCTGGATTAAAAATCCCATGCCTCGACTAGGATCCGAACCCAGTACCTACCAGCCTGTAGACCGATGGCCTAACCACGACGCCGGTACAAGCATTCAGAGAGTACTGCTAAAGCTATACATATTCCCTACCAGTCCCAACAAATTTCCATATCTCCTAAGTTAAAGGGCCATAACTCTGTAAAAAAATAAATCAATAAATCTTCATGAAAGTCATACTTGAGCTGTAATGGTATATGATAACGCTATACACAATATTTCACGGCATTGTGAACTTTTTTTTAATGTAAAACTTCATTCTGTCACTGCCGTAAAATAAATACCGTAAAATCATCGGCCTTGCATGTGTATAAGCCGAGGTCATCTTTTGTCCAGTTGTATCGAATTCAATAATACTGTCAACAAATAGATTTGTGCTTTTCTTGTTCATTATATTTGTTTTCCCTTTAATTATGACAAAAACGTTAATCGTGATCGCAGTCAATGCGGCAATGCTAACATCTACCATGCCATGAAAAATAATTTAGAACTGATAAAGCATAACAGAATAATAAATAATTCAAGCTGTAACAGCATATCACTGCACACAAGTAATTAATTTATTCACTGGACAGCAACAAGTAAAATCATTGAGGCATGTTTAATCCCCCCACCACACACACAGAAACAAAATATCATGCGGTCCGTGACATCAGCTGTTCACTGTATATGGTATGATCATGTGACAATTGTGGGAGTAATTATCGTCCTGAAATTCATGTTATGTTTTTTCAGTCGGTAATGTTAATAATGAGCTTAATTTATTTATGGCATTACTTTACAGTTTAATGCGCCCTCCCAACAAAACAATAATATTAGAAATATAATACTTGTTTCAAGAAAAAACTCCATTTTGTCTCTTAAATGTGCTATATGAAAGACTGGTCCCAGCACAGGTCAAACAAAGATGGAGGACAATTGGAAAGAATACATTTTTACCATTGAAATGACAATAAAACAAGTAATTTTTTATTATTATTCATCAAACTTATAATGCATTCAAGAACAAAAAACTGCATAATATTGCGTGATGGGGTGTTTTATTTATACTGTGCACAACTTATTGTTACATAATCTGTGAAAGGCTAAGGGTCTAATCAAAATTTATAAGTCGCAGTCAGAAGTATTTTTGATCGGAATTTTAGGCTCCAATTTGTTGCCTCTGTGTATAAGCCGAATCTCTTCTTTTGGAAAGTGTTTCTAAACTTCAAAAGTCGGCTAATACATGGCAATATATGGTACCTACATCTCGCCTTTATACTTTGTGAAGGTGAAACAAGAAGCCCCCAACACTTCATTAGATACAAGCCTGGTTCATACCCGCACACTGGTGATGTTTCCAAACTGAGAGAACTCCTTCCTGAGATATTCGTCATCGATGACATCATCGAGATTCTTAACATACAGATTGACACCTTCGTAACGCTTCGCTTTTTCCATCTTCATCTTTTCAAACTTCTCTTTCAGGTCAGTCATCTGAAAATGGAAAGTCGCAGTTACTTTTATTGGACACACAAAAATATGCTGATACACAGAAAAAGGTTTAACAAATCATTGGCAATTTTTACATTATTTAAAAAAAATTAAAAAAAATTATAAATGATAAGCCACAAAATGGAAACTGACAACACAGTAAATGTTTCAGAACCAACAACTGAGATGGCAAAAATCAGAACACCCCACAAAAACAAACAAACAAAAAAACCCCACCAAACTGTCAAGCATTTAGATGTAACATTGTACACTCTATGTAAAAATCCAGTGTGCAAGGAAGAACTGTGGATGAAAATCCTACAATGATGCATGTGAGTTTTTCATACTGGACAACAAAGCTTACAAGAACATTGATGCATTTCTTGTATGAAGAAAGGAAAGAATGTTTTATTTAGCAATGCACTCAACACATTTTAACTACAGTAAAATGGCATTAGACATACATGTATGGTTAAGGACCACATAGACAATTAGAGAGGAAACCTACTTCTGCCACATAATGGACTACTCTTTTCGATTAGCAGCAAGGGATCTTCTATATATGGCATCCCACAGACAGGATAGTACATACCATGACCTTTGTTACACCAGTCGTGGAGCACTGGCTGGAATGAGAAATAGCCCAATGGGGCCCACCGACGGGGATCGATAATAGACTGACCACACAACAGTCAAGTGCTTTACTACTGGGCTACGTCCCACCTCCACTTGTAGGATGTCATGCCTAAATGAACATCCCATTCTTTCATGGGGTTTGCTAATGTTTCAAAAAAAAAAATTGTAACTAGTTCTTGGTATATTATTAATTAATTACAGTCAGTTGTTGTGTGCTGCTTACGAGCTGTGATTTATATTTTGTGTGCTTCAAAACTGCACCAATTACAGCTAAAATGAGTCATTATGTTTTTACATTATGTTTATTTATGAAGCAAAAGGCTGGTAAACATATTTCATCAGCTGTATTGCAATACATTAAAATAGAAAATAAACAAACAAAATTAATCAATTATAAATGTCGTGTTAATTTTTACTTTTTATTCTATTTACTTTTTTTTTTTTTAAATTATCAGAAGCTAACAAAAAGTAAAAACCTCTGAAATGAAACTACGTATTTTTAGTTAATCAAAGGTTATTTTTCTTTTGCAAATAAAGTATTTTCAAATTTTTAATTATTAGTATACCGTACAGCTATTTACCCGGAAATTAATAATATTAGAAAGTCGACCAGTGGCACTAACATCCTTTCCTCATTTTCAATTTTTTTTTTATTATTATAAATGAAAACAATATACATGATAAGCAATTACTATGTCTGATGGCTTCCTTATTCTGATGATTAAGTATATCCTTTTTCAGTTTTCGACCAGGAGAAAAGTTCACCTTCTGTCAGTGTTAATTTTAGCACTGAACCGCATTCACAAAGAACAACATCATTCTTGTGTTTTCTTTAATGAAAAAAGGCAACAAGCCAAAACACTACATCAGAGATAAAGTAAAGTTTGTGCGTTAATAATTGCTTCTTTCAGTGCCCGGGGTTTTCAAACAGCAAGGCCTATAACCCCCATCTCTTTATCAGACTAATGGAACATCAGTGCCTATTTACTTTACAAAAGTCGCTTGATTTTTCTCCCAACAGATTTATTGCATCAACGGTGGCGCTTGATGCTTCATAAACTAAGCCCAAGACTTGATGACATTTTAATAGAAAATAACCTCAGAACTTGCATCAGTTTGTTTATCTTAAAATACTCAGATAAGCCACTCTAGAATGTTAAGAAAGAAATGATATCAAGTAATATATCAAGTTGTCAAGACGGTGTACATTTACGGCATGTAATAAGTAATTTATATTTCAGCATTAAACAATTTTTTGTTAAAATATGTCATTATTGTTGTGGGTTTCTAGATGAAGCATCCCAAATGATTAAATCCATTATCATGTTATTATTTTTCTGGGAAAATATAATTTTTTGGTGGGATTCAAAACATTTACAGGGGTGCACAAATGTGAAATTGTGATAGTTTCCCGGTGAGCAACCAGTAGCTGAAGTTTGGTTGCCCAACATCATCTCTTGGTTGTCCAGATAGAGTATTTCATAAAAAGTTTTATGAATATAATTTTGAACTGTCTTTAAAATGAAACTGAAATTTAAAATGTTTTTATTATTATCATTACTTATCAGTTTAGTTTTATTTCTTTTTTAACATTATTTATCTACAGCTCATCTTTGCTTAGGCTGAAAAAGTTTGTTTTGTTTAACGACACCACTGGAACACATTGATTAATTAATCATCGGCTATTGGATGTCAAACATTTGGTAATTCCGACTCGTAGTCATCAGAGGAAACCCGCTACATTTTTCCTAATGCAGAAAGGGATCTTTTATATGCACTTTTCCACAGACAGGAAGGCACATACCACAGCCTTTGTCCGGTTGTTGTGCACTGGTCGGAACGAGAAAAACCCCAATCAGCTGAATGTATCCACAGAGGCGGTTCGATCTCGCTTGGGCTGTCACAGTCATAATACTTTGATGAACTCACGGCTCATCCAGGATTAAAAATACTTGTAGCCAAAAAAATTGCCAAATGGGATTTTTATTTGCCATAATGAAAATGTTTTAGCCAAAATTGTTTTGTGTACTACTGTATAGAGTATTTATATATGAATATATGAATGAGTCATTATGTTTTTACATTATGTTTATTTATGAAGCAAAAGGCTGGTAAACATATTTCATCAGCTGTATTGCAATACAACTGGAATACATCTGAATAACAAAATTACCCCTGATCAAAATCAAAGACAGCAATGGGGGTAGGGGCAGTTAATATATTAGCCTACTTTGATTTTTCAGAGGGTGAGGGGAGATATGCAGTTGGAAGACAATGCCCTCTGCAAACACCCCCCAAATTCTATGGTCTATGGCATTAATAAAAATCTGAGAGCCAATACTCTTCTTTTTTTAAACAGTGCTCATTATTTCTGTAAAATATCAATCTTTATTTTGGTTTGAACTGCTTTTAATTGTATTTTAAAGTAACCCATCTATTCCACACCACAACAATTTCGTAATTTGCGCCATTTTGTTGATTTCCGCATCGTGTTATATGCTTGTTGTTGATTTCAGCTTGTAAAATACGTAACCTTATGTCATGTTATGACTACAATACCTTTACGTCATGAGTGCGAAATTAACAAAGACAATGGAAATAAACAAATGAAACAACAATTAAGTATTCATTGATGCGAACAACTATTTGGTGGTGAGTTTTTTTCTCACAAATTTACATCAAGATTTACTTGCGTGTAATCGTATTGTTTAATGTCTGCAACAGTCTCGGCTGACTGTCAAGCGTGACCTATATGCACACTAAGAACAGCCAACGAATGTTTGGAAAACGTTCGTGAACTATGTGATTGGTTCTCGACGTGGACATTGGGTTTAACTCGGCCTAACTCGTCTTTGGCCCTGAACTAGCATGTGTATTGAAACTGACATGCAATTTCGGTCCGTTTTTATTACTTTGGCTCAAAGACTTTACAGATTTAAAATAGCACGCTACAGATTTTTCAGACTTTTCTTGCATACATGTTGCCGTTAAAATTAAAGCTATTAAAACCATTTTTTCACAAATAAAATTGTACTTTACTTACCGTTTATTATTTAGAATATACATTTCCATTCACCTGAAGTGTTTTTTGGTAATCCTGGTAATCCTGGTGTTTGTAATACCACATAAAGAATTTTTCGTATTTTATAAAATGCCACGGGCCTCCGAGAAAAACCCGTCGAGCAGACAAGGTCTAATCTATTTTTAGAGGGGATATTCCCATTTCAATGTCACAGACGTTGGTATACCACATGACCGTTATCATTTTGGTTCAGTTTGTTTTCTCGTGCACGGTTCACACAATCAACATCCGATTTGTTGTCGTTTGCTTGTTGTTCATTTGTGAGATTTTTCTTCACAGTTCGTGAACATTTTCAGTAACAATAAAGTTCAGACAAGTAAGTATCTCAATACAAAACGTTACAAACCCTTAAAACCAATAATTTTGCCAAGTCTTACGATATCTCAAGAGGGGATACAACCAGGACAGAACAGTTGGAACACGTCCAGGAGAGGTGAAAGGAACGCACCCCAAGTCTGTGCGCACTCTGTGAAATTTGTCATGACGTAGGCATTGTTGTGCTTCGAGCGACATCTACCGGTGACATCAGAATACTAACTTTCAAAATTATTTCAAGCAATTGGGACATGGGGATTCCCATGGTATTTATCGATATAAAACCTGCTTTTTCACTCCATTTGATAAAAACATGATCTAAGTGTGTTACAGGTTTGTAGATTACCCAACCAAATTATAATTTATTTTCGCTGGATGGAACTAGGGCGTGCGGTTTTAATAACTGATTATTAAAATAAGCACACACTGTTAAGCTGAATTCTTGATGACACCGCTTCTCGTTACCAGTCGCGAGATCCCTGTTAATATTTGGTATTATTATTATATGTTATGTGTCGGATAGAATATGTAACCGATTGTTCACATCGGAAGATAGAAAATGGCGTAGCCCAATTTTTTGCTCAGAACTGGATGGTTGTTGGTGTAGTCTGTGGCCTTTCATATGTCTTGTGCCCTTTGCTAATAACCACCATTCTGAGACGTATCTGTCTGCATTGAACTCGTCAAAATCATGCACGGTGGACGCTAAGTGGATGGCAGCATTAGGGTGGATATTTATATCGCCTGTCAGTCAAGTTATCAGTTTCGATACTTTTGAATTGCCCGTGACTGTCCGAGTGTCGTGAAGTTTTGTTTTTCATTTTACTTGTTTTATGATTTTCTTGGTTGCCCGTCCGGGCAACTGTTTGACAAAGAATGGTTGCCCGCAAAATATTTTGGTTGTCCCGGGTGCACGGACAACCGATTTGTGCACCCCTGATTTATGGCAAACAGAAATTAAAAACATATATATATGTAAAATTATTAAACTACATAAATACAACAAACCCAATGAATATCACAGAAATACATTTAAATAAAAATTGTCATAAAACATTAAAAAACTACAATTCTGTATGCAGTGTTTGTGACCAATGAAATCATGTTCATTGAGGAATGACAAAGGAACTTAATTTCACAATACAAAACCTTGAAAGTAGAGAATTTAATATTCTATTAATAATCCAAAACTGGTGTTTCTGTCAATGTGACCTCATGATACTATCATGGAGACAGTCTTTGTCAGGAGAGTGTTAGGATGGAAGGAAATGTTTTATTTAACAATGCACTCAACACATTTTATTTACGGTTATATGGCGTCAGTCTTATGGTTAAGGACCACACAGATATTGAGAGAGGAAACCTGCTGTCGCCACTTCATGGTCTACTCATTTCGATTAGCAGTAAGGGATCTTTTATATGCACCATCCCAAAGACAGGATAGTACATACAACGACCTTTGTTACACCAGTTGTGGAGCACTGGCTGGAACGAGAAATAGCCCAATGTTAAGAGAGTGATAAATTGATTTACCTTGCAATAAACATTTTTAATAAAGTTTTATTTTTAATTCATGCGACTGCTCACCTAGTACCATTTCCAAAAAGTTATATTCAGCTTGCCTTGAATTAGCTCATAGTGAAGACAATGTACATGTTTCAATTCAATGAAAAGGTGCTGTATCGTGATACCGATATTGCATTTTCTGATATGACATTTTCTGCAGCACCCAAACTTTTTTTGTGTCATTTTATCAGTTACCTGAATTTCTTACAGACCCGTTGGTGAGAACACAATGTGTTATTTTGATGTACGTATGTTAATAATTTCAAGACATAGGACTAGGTGATGACCAGGTCACCAATGCCATACATCCAATGAAAAACTACACGATGGAAATTGATTACATTGTAACATATAGTTAACCTGAGAATCATGCGTAAGTTAGCTACAAGTGTAATGGCTGTAAATAACTTCTAGTCCAAAAAGATGTTAAAATTTGCTTACAACTTGGTTTTTGAGGATATTTAAGAGATAGAATAATACCTTCATGTTCGTTAGATACCATTTTATCTCACAACTCGTTTTAGATACATTTTAAAACAACTCATTGGGAGATAAATGGTATCTAATGGCCACTTGTGTATTATTCTCTATATACCATTCATGGTACATCTCAAGGATAAATGTTTCTTTTTACGTATTCCCTTCTTCCCGGCTGATCAGAAGAGACACATGTACACACATTTCAATATATGACTTAGCATTTCATTACAAGTGACTATGGCAATTTAAAAAGCTCACTTACTTCAATTTTGTGACTGCCTACAGCATTTTCAAATCAGTAACTTTTGCAACAAAGATAGACACCAAAAATTATCCCTTCAACCGATGGCAATAAATTAATTAAATTAAATTAATCTAGTTAGTCATCATACACAAACACTACTCCTAAAAAGTTGTTTTATTATAAAAGTATGAAACTGTTCACACTTTATGTATTTTAATTGTTGATGGTTGCCTTTTTGTCATGCCTTTTGGCCATAATGCCCTTAAAAAATCTCTACAGCTACAGCAACTGCTGCCAATACCGTCATTAAGTTCGAGCCCTGACTTGGTCAAGTGACAAAATAACACATGTAATGACAGGTACCTGTTGTTCTGGCGACGATTTCACGGCCACGGCTACACAGTGGTTATCCAGCAAGGTTTCCTCAAACGTCCAGTCCTGGCTGAGCTGGCCATCAATGTGTACAGACGAACTTAACACAGTCTGATTGGGTAAAAGATCTACCGTCTGGATGTGGAAATCCAGTCGACCAACTTCAAACCCAATCCCAATTCCTAAAGCCTTGACCAGACTTTCTTTCAAACACTGAAAGAAAATATAATAAAACTGTTAATGAAACACGCAAGCTGTATCCTCACAATTAAATGAAAATAGTTATTCTAAACAAAATTGTGATTTTATATGATCGCTGTTCATTGTGAAATCAGTCTGGAAGTCATTTTTTGTTTTGTTAGTGGCTTTGCTGTTATTCAGATCAAGTAATCGTATTCCGGCAGTCATATCATGTCCAATTATGAGAAGACAATCCTTTTTGTAAAGATTGCCATCTCCATAAAGTAAAAATAATCAGGATTTATTTTTATCGATTCTGATACTTTTTCCATTTTTAAATGCATATAATTGATAAATCGTATATCGCTGAGTATTAGCTGACTTTTTAAGCCTCTAAATACCACCAAGACAAAAGAGGTTGGCCAATACACAGAGTTAACAAAAAATGTCTAAGAAAATACGGCAAAATATCGGCATGTACAGAAAAAGAATACTAACGAGAACTTATCAATCAATTTTGGATTTAGAATGCTTTTTTTTTTTAATAATAATACTTTTTTAACATGTACCCAGATGAACATACATAGTTGAAACTATAAAGCAGGTTTTATTGGTATGGCACTAATACTACTATTTTGCGAGAATTGAATCTCACCACGAAAACATCACTGTGAACACAAAAACTGGTGCCGTTACTGTCCGAACACCTATATTTCACCTTTTGACTCTATCAAGGTGAAACAAAAACTACC
Organism: Gigantopelta aegis; assembly: GCF_016097555.1. NCBI lineage: Eukaryota > Metazoa > Mollusca > Gastropoda > Neomphalida > Peltospiridae > Gigantopelta > Gigantopelta aegis. Next base: position 91,712,824 of record NC_054704.1, on the reverse strand, counting down.
ATTTATGAAACACGGATATGAACTGAAATCAATTCCATAGGAATGACACCTGAAGGAGATTGACACAATCTGTAGTGGGAGCGACCACAAACCAGATTTCTAGTTTTATTTATATGAAGTAGGACAAAAAACATACATGGGGTGGGGGGAAGAAACTCAGGCACCTCCCCCGACCCTAGTTCCTACACGCTTGGAAATTATGTTATGTTTATATATACTGTGTATAAAGAAAAAACGATAGTTTGGAAACGACTGTTGTCATGTAAGACACTGCTCAAAAGTACAGCTGTGAAAATGTACCCACCCAGTGTCCCCGTAAAAGTGTGTCCGCCCAGTGCGACTGTGAAAGTGTGCCCACCCAGTGCGACTGTGAAAGTGTGCCCACCCAGTGCGACTGCGAAAGTGTGCCCACCCAGTGCGACTGTGACAATGTGTCCACCCAGTGCGACTGTGACAGTGTGCCCACCCAGTGCGACTGCGAAAGTGTGACCGCCCAGTGTGCCCACCCAGTGCGACTGTGACAGTGTGCCCACCCAGTGCGACTGTGACAGTGTGCCCACCCAGTGCGACTGTGACAGTGTGTCCACCCAGTGCGACTGTGACAGTGTGCCCACCCAGTGCGACTGTGAAAGTGTGCCCACCCAGTGCGACTGTGACAGTGTGCCCACCCAGTGCGACTGTGACAGTGTGCCCACCCAGTGCGGCTGTGCCAGTGTGCCCACCCAGTGCGACTGCGAAAGTGTGACCGCCCAGTGTGCCCACCCAGTGCGACTGTGACAGTGTGCCCACCCAGTGCGACTGTGACAGTGTGCCCACCCAGTGCGGCTGTGACAGTGTGCCCACCCAGTGCGGCTGTGACAGTGTGCCCACCCAGTGCGGCTGTGACAGTGTGCCCACCCAGTGCGACTGTGACAGTGCGACCGCCCAGTGCGACTGCGAAAGTGTGACCGCCCAGTGTGCCCACCCAGTGCGACTGCGAAAGTGTGAACACCCAGTGTGCCCACCCAGTGCGACTGCAAAAGTGTGACCGCCCAGTGTGCCCACCCAGTGCGACTGTGACAGTGTGCCCACCCAGTGCGACTGTGACAGTGTGCCCACCCAGTGCGACTGTGACAGTGTGTCCACCCAGTGCGACTGTGACAGTGTGTCCACCCAGTGCGACTGTGAAAGTGTGCCCACCCAGTGCGACTGTGACAGTGTGCCCACCCAGTGCGACTGTGACAGTGTGCCCACCCAGTGCGACTGTGAAAGTGTGCCCACCCAGTGCGACTGTGAAAGTGTGCCCACCCAGTGCGACTGTGACAGTGTGTCCACCCAGTGCGACTGTGAAAGTGTGACCGCCCAGTGTGCCCACCCAGTGCGACTGTGAAAGTGTGCCCACCCAGTGCGACTGTGACAGTGTGCCCACCCAGTGCGACTGTGAAAGTGTGCCCACCCAGTGCGACTGTGACAGTGTGCCCACCCAGTGCGACTGTGACAGTGTGCCCACCCAGTGCGACTGTGACAGTGTGCCCACCCAGTGCGACTGTGACAGTGTGCCCACCCAGTGCGACTGTGACAGTGTGCCCACCCAGTGCGACTGTGAAAGTGTGCCCACCCAGTGCGACTGTGAAAGTGTGCCCACCCAGTGCGACTGTGAAAGTGTGCCCACCCAGTGCGACTGTGACAGTGTGCCCACCCAGTGCGACTGTGACAGTGTGCCCACCCAGTGCGACTGCGAAAGTGTGACCGCCCAGTGTGCCCACCCAGTACGACTGTGAAAGTGTGCCCACCCAGTGCGACTGTGAAAGTGTGCCCACCCAGTGCGACTGTGACAGTGTGCCCACCCAGTGCGACTGTGAAAGTGTGCCCACCCAGTGCGACTGTGACAGTGTGTCCACCCAGTGCGACTGTGACAGTGTGCCCACCCAGTGCGACTGTGACAGTGTGCCCACCCAGTGCGACTGTGAGTGTGCCCACCCAGTGCGACTGTGAAAGTGTGCCCAGTGTGCCCACCCAGTGCGACTGTGACCCAGTGCGACTGTGACAGTGTGCCCACCCAGTGCGACTGTGAAAGTGTGCCCACCCAGTGCGACTGTGAAAGTGTGCCCACCCAGTGCGACTGTGAAAGTGTGCCCACCCAGTGCGACTGTGAAAGTGTGCCCACCCAGTGCGACTGTGACAGTGTGTCCACCCAGTGCGACTGTGACAGTGTGCCCACCCAGTGCGACTGTGACAGTGTGCCCACCCAGTGCGACTGTGAAAGTGTGACCGCCCAGTGTGCCCACCCAGTGCGACTGTGAAAGTGTGCCCACCCAGTGCGACTGTGAAAGTGTGCCCACCCAGTGCGACTGTGACAGTGTGTCCACCCAGTGCGACTGTGACAGTGTGCCCACCCAGTGCGACTGTGACAGTGTGCCCACCCAGTGCGACTGTGAAAGTGTGACCGCCCAGTGTGCCCACCCAGTACGACTGTGACAGTGTGCCCACCCAGTGCGACTGTGAAAGTGTGCCCACCCAGTGCGACTGTGACAGTGTGTCCACCCAGTGCGACTGTGACAGTGTGTCCACCCAGTGCAACTGTGACAGTGTGCCCACCCAGTGCGACTGTGAAAGTGTGACCGCCCAGTGTGCCCACCCAGTGCGACTGCGAAAGTGTGACCGCCCAGTGTGCCCACCCAGTGCGACTGTGAAAGTGTACCCACCCAGTGCCTGTAGAACATCTTCAGCTGCAGCATCTCCGAGGTCTGGTTCTTCACCGTCTGCCACTCCTGGGCCGTCAGCTGTCTCTGCATCGTGCTGAAGAACTCATCTGCAGATCGGCTTCCTGAAACAATAGTTCAAAATCTACTTTCAGGTCAACCGTAACATTGAACACTGAAAGTTAATTACAATGCAAGCATTCATATACGGTACATAAAACTGGTAATATTAGTATGCAACACACTGCCATCCCAAGTTGTACCTACATGTGAGGTTTGATTGACCTGTATGCAAGATATGGTCTGGACAAGTTTTTACTGTTATGTGCAATAGACCGTGAAAAGTAGGTCACAGTGACCTAATAATAGTATGTGACATACTGCCATCCCAAGTTGTTCCTACATGTGAGGTCTGATGGTCCTGTATGCATCTGTGTGCAAGATATGGTCCAGACAGGGATTTACTGTTATGTGCAGTAGACCGTGAAAAGTAGTTCCGTGACCTAGTAATAGTATGCGACACACCACCATCCCAGGTTGTTCCTACATGTGAGGTTTGATGGTCCTGTATGCAAGATATGGCCCAGACAAGAATTTACTGTTATGTGCAGTAGACCGTGAAAAGTAGGTCACGGTGACCTAGTAATAGTACATGACACACCGTCATCCCATGTTGTTTTTACATGTGAGGTTTGATGATCCTGTATGCATCTGTATGTAAGATATGGTCCGGACAAGAAAAAGTCAACAGACGGACAGACCCATACCATACAACACCCATCATAGACTGCCATACAAAACTATTCATTATTGCATTATAAACAAGAACTATGCCTTCATAAAAACTAATTTCAAGTAAGTCACATTTTTGTGGCCCTAACAGTCACACGTTTACTAAGTTACATGAATTCACCAGGTAATGGACAGATAGAGAAACAACAAAAACAACAACAAACTAAACTAAACTATACTACTGCTAATTTAAAAAAATTAAACAACTAAACGAAAGCTTCCACCACTTTAATGACAAGTCCTATGACATTATTTTACCAATGGCAGTTAAGATGGTATATATTTTTCTATTAAAAAATGGTGTGGGGACTTCATTTTGAGCTGGTGAGTCTATTTGACATGATACTAACTTAAGGTGACACAATGATATTGTTCCTGACATTTGTACTGACTGCGTGAACGACTACAAGAGTTGACTGGTACACATGTACAATTGTAGGTCTATTTAATTTACAAGCATAAAGGTCAAGCTGAACAATTCTCAAACACCAGTCTAGGTTAGTGATGGACATAAAGAGAACATGCTATCATGTAAAACAACAAAGCATGTTCCATGTCAGATCCACTAGATATAACACTCTGTTTATGGAGACTGTAATCGATAACGAGAGATTTAAAATACATAAAGAGAAATCTTGTCTCAACCAATCTACAATGTAAGTTGGTAACGTATCACATACACTATTTTACAAACATTAATGATGATATAAATGATTACATTAAAAGTCATTGATTCTAGTTTCCAAGGTACATGCAAACACCTCTTCTGTTTCACGTAAATAGAAAATATTATATGAGTGGTTGTTATATGTAGATACCGGTACCATTTATCTTAAGAGTTGTTTCAAAATATGTCTAACAAGCAAAAACAAGTTAGATTCGTTTTTAAAGGGACCATCCTGAGTTTGTAAGTCATTTCAAAATGTTTTTGGCACATAAAATATTTTTATATTATTAAAAATACAATTTACTTACTAGTACATTTTCTTGCTTGCAATATGATTCTCTCTATAACCAGTACATTTCTGGATATGCATCGTACTGTTTTATAGTATCACAATATACATTTTTGTCTAAAATACCTTTTTATTTATTTATTATTTATTTCTTCCAACAGCCAAATGGAAATTTGAAATAACTTGGTCCAAGTTCTTTCCAAATGTAGTTATCCCTATAATGCTTCATATTTAAAATATGTCAAGGTAAGATAGTGTATTTAAAAACAAGAAAACCCCCCCAGAATGTGTTTATTTTGTTGGTGGGAACAAACGGAAGTCTTGCTAAGGATGAAAACTCAGAATAGTTCCTTTAAACGAGCTGTAAGATAAATGGTATCTAAAGGACATGTATGTAGTATTCTAATTGTTTTTACATATCCTTAAAAAGAAACAGGTTTAAAACAAATTTAAATAGATTTTTCAAATAAAAGTTTCTTATGGCACTTGACTATTTCACGTGACTTATGTGTCAAACAACAATCAGTTTTTAATTTATATCATGCATATTTCATTGGATGGTATAGCTGTGGTAATTGGATCAATGCCTCAAATGACCTCCAACATAATTGGAGATGAAAATGATCTACAATGGATGATGATCTCTCACATTTTTTAAAACAATATTTATTCTGAAAATCAGTACATGAAGGGGATAGACAAAAAGGTGGTGAGCCTACATGCAAATAAATGCCTCTCCACATGATGATATTACATACTGCAGGGGACTATATTTCTAAATCTTAGGAACTGAAGTCAGTTCATGTGAGTTTTACTTATGTAACCGATTGTCTGGTTACATAAATATAGTTGTCATAACTGATGAGTTAGGCCTACCTAATCCTAAAACACTTGACCTAATTCATTTGATTCTGTACTACTTTGATAGTTAAAAAACTAACTAATTTTCACTTTCATTACTGATATATCGTACTTTTAATTTTAGAATGTAATTGTTCACCACGTAACCGATTGGCGGTTCTCGTATTTTTAAAGTTACGTAACCAACACGCGAACAGAGTGGTTCTCGTGAAATATTGTGCCCTGATACTGTATAAATTAGACATATGATAAACATAAAACATAACATTATAAAAGATCATTTCAGCCATTAAATACAAACTACAAGTACTGTGTCACAGGGGTGTTTTAAAAAATGCACTTTAAATTATTACGAACATCAAGACTTGTAACCAGAATCACACTGGATTTGTCAAATCAATTTTTTATTTAACAACTCTCAACACATTTTAATTATGGTTATAATGGTGTCGCTGGACGTGTGGTTAAGGATCACACTGATAATGAAAGAGGGCTACACTTTCCTATTATTATTAGCACTTAGAGAATACTTAAAGGAATGCTGAAGCAAGGCTTTTGGACTGGTATATGTAACGATACATAATGCACATTATTGCTTAATATCAACAAGTATAATCGTATAGATAATTAATAAAACGGTTAAATGTGACGGCTATTATATATAACAGGCACAGCCATTTTGTACCATCCCAGTGAATACACCATCTGGCGAGCTGGTGGTTACGTAATACCTAACGTGTGACGTCAGGAATTAGTCTTCGAACTGAAGAAACAAAACATACCTGATTTTTGCGGATGCATCGCAATGTTCTGGAATAATATCCATCCCAGTAATATGTGATTTATTTTTCAATACAAAATAAACCACCATTGTCAAAGTGTTGAAATATCTGTATTATGTTTTCTACATAACCCATGTACTTAAATAATAGTCGGGAGTGTTTTCTTGGTTAATTGGTATTTTCTTTCCGTGGCCTGTACCTGTGGTTCCTCATTGGCAGGTGTATATTTAGACGGTCCCCAGACACTGTGTCTAGACACACTAAAAAGACGTGCCTCTTTTATTAAGATCACAGGGTAATGTGTGATAACCTCAAATTGTAATGGACATTATCAACTGTCCTGCTTTATTACTGTAAGTAATTCTGTAAAACCCTTGATTAAGTAGACTTTCCCATCTAAAATCACAAAACTGACCAATTACGTAGTCTCAAAGAAAAGAAAATTATCACCTGGGTATCATGAGTGGTCGTTTTTACCAATAGGCCTAATAATATGCATTTTTTTCTTTGGATTTGTTAAAAGAAAAAAATACTATAACTCCATTTCGTTATATTGATGTCAATTGAAATATATTTAGTTAAATAGTTTATTATACTATCAAGTCATTTATGTTGTTTTACAAATCAGGTTGATGAAAGTGAAGCGCCGTGTCGTAAATTAGAGCATTTGTTTACACTGTGCCCCAAGCTATACCACCAGACATCACAAAAATGAAACAAAATGGCTGCCCCCAGTTAGCAGGAATAATCCTATTTTTTTTATTAATTCTAAAATTACGTGTTTTTCATTTGTTAAAGTGTCAGTATGTGTTGGTGGTCCGGGTATCCATCTTTCCAACACAAAAGGCTCTTGTTGGAGTTTAGTCTACCTTCAACAAGCTACGAGGCAGTACCGTTTATCTTGTACAAGTGAATTGATGTTGTCCTTTCCGAGCAAGATAAATGGTATTGCAGAGTAATGAGTTGGGTATTCTATTTATTACCCATTTTCAATATGTATAATTTTATGGAAGATTACTGTTGTTGAAAATAAGTTTGCTAGTTGAGAACAAGAGGCAACGTTGCATCATAGCTGTCACGTATGTATTGCTGCTGACATAAATTAGTTGTTGACATGACTTCCACCATGGAAACTATTCTTATACTCAATTAACAGCATATAGTGAAGCACTGTTTATGAGGTCAAAATGTATCACGGGGAAGAAATGTTTTTGTTTTCTTTCTCTAGGGAAAGATCACTTTTCTTTCCCCACTTCTCTCTGCCAATATGGGTAATAAAAAGGGATCTTTTATATGTAGCATCCCACCAACAGGATAGTACATACCACGGCCTTTGGTATACCAGTAGTAGTGCACTGGCTGAAACAAGAAACAGTCCAATAGGCTCACCGACAGGGATCGATCCCAGACCGACTGAGAATCAAGCAAGCACTTTACCACTAGGCTATACCCAGCCCTAAATGGAGAGACACAAGATATCACTCCTTGCCCTTGTAATGGGCTAAATGAGTGTCACTGATTTTCATTATTAGTATGATAGTGGGGAGACACCAATTAAAATCTGAAATAAGAAGATATGCAGGATGTATCTTGCTGGCAGTGGCAGAGGATTGGTCGTAGTATGTACTATCCTGTCTGTGGGATGATACATATAAAAGATCCTTTGCTGTTAAATAAAAATAGCAACCAATGGAGAGGCAGCATAGAGTTTCCTCTCTCATTGTTTGTGTGGTTCTTAACCTTATGTCCTACACGATATAACCATAAATAAAAATGTGTTGAAGGCATACTGTCACGGATTTAAGGACTTTATTTCTCTAAAAATGGATAATAAATAAAAATTATATTAATTGTTGGAAACCAAATCTAGCTATCGCATCACCATAACTGAACCATGATGGAATGAAATCCATGTCAACCCTCTTGGCAATTTTAGTTTTTGTATTATGGACCATTGCCATAATTCAATTAGTTTTACAAAATATCATTAATAAATGGAGTATGGTGGTTATGAAGATGGTTGAATAAAGTACATTTAGGGACAAATCAAATTATTTTTGTTCAGGTAATATTTGTTAGACCATTAAATAGGTCAGTGTCTGTGACAATATGCCTTTGAGTGCATCATAAAAAACAACATTTCTTCCTTCCTTCCTGTATTAAGTAAATAATTGTTCTTTAATGTATTTGTTTTCACTTCATGAACCTGCATTGCAGCTGTTGTGTTTAATAATATTAACATATACTCTTCAAAAACAAGTAGGGGAACTCTAATAAAAATTTACAATTGCCAAAATTGTAAGGTATATTAGCTGTGGGAAATGGTTATACACAGGGTTTGAGAGGAAACCCGCTGTCGCCTCTACATCGGCTACTCTTTCTGATTAGCAGCAAGGGATTTTTATTTGCGCTTCCCGCTATCCATGGCCTTTGTTGAACCAGTTATGGATCACTGGTCGGTGCAAGTGGTTTACACCTACCCATTGTGCCTTGCTGAGCACTCACTCAGGGTTTGGAGTTGGTATCTGGATTAAAAATCCCATGCCTCGATTGGGATCCGAACCCAGTACTTACCAGCCTGTAGACCGATGGCCTAACCATGCCACCACCGAGGCCAGTGTGAAAAAATGGATAATATGCCATGAAAGTCAAACTTGAGCTGTACATAACAAAACATGATAAAGCTATATACAAAATTTAAGCTCAATATCTCAACGCTTTGTGAAAAAAACATCTGGAAAACTATATGTGGGACAGATGGACATACAGTCAGACAGACAGATGGATACAAATGAAACCTATAGTCCCTTCCGGTTGGACCAGTAAGGGACTATTATAACTGCTACTCTAACCACTAGTTTAAAACTAGGATGGGGGCTAATGAGTACATTATAATTTGAAATTCCTGTATCCCCCCCCCCCCCACCCACCCACCCACCCACATCCTGCTTGGCATGTAACAGCTCCCTCTTTGATCCAGTATAACAACCAAGCTAAAGCTATGCTTGAGATTCATGAGTACATTATAAGTGAATTCCACCTTCTTCTTTGGCACATACCACTTGGAGGTTTGTACCCCAGTTTATTAACTACTGTGTCCACGACACATTCATCAGGGGTGGAAAAGTCTGGCTGTCTGTTGATGACCAGTAGAAAAAATAAGTACTTGTTACCAGTAAAACCAAATATTCCCCATACCAGGGTGGTGCCCCACTGAGAATCTCAATTTGTTTTTTTTTTACTCCAGAAAATAGCACACACATCTCAGGGTTTAATTTGTATAATCTTTCACTTGTTTATAAAAAGTAGTGCCCCCCCCCCCCCCCCCTTTCCCGGGTTTTGATCAGGGTATGGCCCCACAAACCCAGGATATCTTGTTGAATGGAAAATGGTTCAAAATATTGAAATTATTTTGTAGTAAACATGTAGCATAGTATTAAATATACACACACAATATACATTTTATACACACTTTACATTAAAAAATATATACAGACAAATTTTAGTTCTGTCACACTGACATTGCACAGGGTTAAAAACCAAAGAGACAGATACAAAAAAAAACCCAACCGATACCCATTCCTGAGATCTGTACAAATTTTAGATCATTTTGACCTCTGGTTCTGATGTAAAGTTACAAGAGTAACGACATATCAATCCGTCTCCACTGGTTGCCGTGATAACTTGTTAGTAATTACTAAATAAATCGTAGAACGTCCATCAGCCCCAGTAATAAACTGTCTGAACCGATATGTAATACTGGCCACCCGCTGATCGGCACCAAGAATTGGGGCTAACTCTACAGAGGCTAAGCCTATTATTATGATTTATTCATCAACTACCGCATTTTTTAAAAGTCTAGACTTTATCATGTATACGTTGTAGATTCTGCATCATAAAACCAATCTCAAGCTTTAGAAATAAATTATAACGGTATTTCATATTTCCGTACGCAAACATATCCACTGTATCTGCATGTACTCTGTGAGTGTGATAAAAAGCTGTGCTATCAAGTGCTGAAATGAAATATGATTGATTTGAAATTTGTACGACAGATAAAGTGTCATAAGCAAGAATTTTTATATGCAAGTACACTCTGTATGTTAATGGTAAATGTTTGGGTTAATGGAAAACTATGATAGCTAAGAAATATGTGCCGATTTAACAGCATCTCATATTTCCAACCTAAGTACATATGTAACTAATCTATTCCATGGTGAAATGTATACATCCTTATCAGGAGTGATGACATGAATGTGTTTTTAAAGACACCCTCGCCCAACTTTATACTAATAACACTATATTCATGAAATCAACAAACTTCAACATTACTTATATGTTATACTGAATTCTATTGAAAATATATACTACTCAAAAGAATTTAAGGGTCAAAAATTTATAACCAAATAAGTTTCAGAGTGTATTAGATTGATGATGTAAACTACACCAAAAATTTAATTTACTGTTCCATATTTACAAAAAACGACAAATAAACGTCACTGTATACAAGAAAGTCACATGACATGCTGTCAAAGTTGAAGGTTGTCAAACATGGATTTTACACATTAGAACATTCGTTTAATAGTGTGTGAATCCACCCCTGGCGCGAATACACTCGACACATCGTTGTCTCATGCTGTTGATGAGACGTCTGAAGAACTCTTGGGGAATGGCCTGCCACTCTGCCATAAGAAGTTGACCCAGATCATGAAGGTTGGCTGGAGGGGCATGGTTATCCCGAACTCTCCTGCCTAATTTCTCCCAGGCGTTCTCTATTGGGGCCAAGTCAGGCGAATATGCTGGCCAATCCATCCTGGCGATACCATGTTGTCTGAGAAAGTCCGTTACCACCCTGGCGCGGTGGAGTCTGGCATTGTCATCCTGCAGAACTACCCCGCCGCCAATCTGCTGAAGGCCTGGGAGAACCAACGGCCGGATAATCTCATTCAGATAGCGGATTCCATTCTGATTGCCATCCACCACATAGAGGGGGGTCCTGTGGTGGATAGAGATGCAGCCCCATACCATGACGCTGCCACCACCGAACCAGTGACGTTGTCAAACGTTAACGTCAGTGAAGCGCTCCCCAGGACGTCTGTAGACACAAACCCGACCGTCGTTGAACTGGAGACTAAACCTGGACTCATCAGTGAACATCACTCGACCCCACTGAACACGTTGCCACCGCAGATGAAGTGTGCACCAGTGACGTCTGGCCGTTCTGTGACGTGGTAGGAGTGGTGGTCGAACAGCCTGGCGATGGCAGCGTAGATTATTGACTCTCAGACGATTGCGTATGGTTTGATCAGACACTCGAGTTCCAGTCGCAGTCCGCAGATTGTCACGTATTCGGCGTGCAGTGGTTGTGCGTTGACGTAGAGCCATATTGGTGATGTAGCGGTCCTCTCTATTTGTAGTGCTTTGGGGTCTTCCCGAACGTGGATGATTTCGAACAGAATTTGTTGCTTGGTACCGTTGCCACAGTCGGCCAACGACACTCTGACTGACACCAAGTCTCAGAGCAACATTTCTTTGCATATTGCCATCCTGAAGCCAAGCAATAGCCCTTCCTCGATCTTCGATAGTCAGTTGACGTCGTACCATTGTCGAATTTGGAGTGTGCACCATACACGAACGCAAGCTCCAATTATACGGAAATTCAGCATTGGGAACATGGAATACACATGCAAAGCGTGCAAATGAAGCGCTTTGTGAAAAAGCAAGTTATGGGCACTTAGCAGACCTTTCGCTTTCGCCCTAATTTACGTGCAAATGTAAGCATGTTTTCGCCATTAGAACTAGTCGACAGTGTCAGTGACAGTGGATTTTAATTCATTTATGGGTTGCTTAGACCCACTTTCGTCAAAATGGAACAATACCATGCGTGACATTATGGTCTAGCTAATATAATTGACATTCAGAAAATAATGTCGAAAATATCATCTGACCCTTAAATTCTTTTGAGTAGTATATATTAGTTAGATTAACAGTTGTAAAAGGCATAAGAAAATATATAATACTGATAACAAATTTAACTGATTTTGCATAAATGGAATAATGTTTACTCAATGACTCAATATAAGCATATCGGTAAGAGAAACCCAGAAACATTACACATAAGAGGTCTAAAAGTGGACTGCTTTTCAAAGGTTGTCATTTCGAGCCCTGAATCAGTTCCACAAATGATCAATAGGAACGAAAGAAAGAAAGAAATGTTTTATTTAACGACGCACTCAACACATTTTATTTATGGTTATATGGTGTCAGACATATGGTTAAGGACCACACAGATTTTGAGAGGAAACCCGCTGTCGCCACTACATGGGCTATTCTTTTTGATTAGCAGCAAGGGATCTTTTATTTGCGCTTCCAACAGGCAGGATAGCATAAACCATGCCCTTTGTTGAACCAGTTAAGGATCACTGGTCGGTGCAAGTGGTTTACACCTACCCATTGAGCCTTGCGGAGCACTCACTCAGTGTTTGGAGTCGGTATCTGGATTAAAAATCCCATGCCTCGACTGGGATCCGAACCCAGTAACTACCAGCATGTAGACCGATGGCCTAACCACGACGCCACTGAGGCCAGTATGATCAATAGGAGACATGAGTGGGTGTAGTTAAACACTGATGACCAGGCCTGGGGCGATACTCTGTGGAACACATTTCCTGGGTGCTCTCTCATTATTGTTGAATGATGACATCCAAACCATTGTGCTATGGTATGTGTAGATATGTATGCCTGATCCATGCCAAATGCATGTTCACAAGGCTCTGTTGAGCTCATTTTATACATACCGTATTTATGACTTGCAATTCAATGTAGTTTACTTTGCTGTATACAAATACTGAATTTCATTCTCTGCTAGTCTTTTAGAAGAACATATTATTTAAATCATCATTGTAAATAGTCTCAATACTATTTTCACATTATTAAATGCGTTTTGTAACCATACACATGTAACACCAAAAGTTACAATCAAGTCTGGAAATTGGATGGTGCATTTTCAATGGAGTTTAATCTATTTTTCATCAATTTAGTTATTATTCAAGAATGTATAAACTTGGAATTATTTTATAGAATTACATTTGTAATATTTGATATTCATAAGGGATAACTTAATATGTTACGGAATTCAGCTTGCACTTTATAAGCAGTAAAGTACTTGTATTTTAGCACACACACTCCCATACCAATTGATGTATCAGCTTACTTACTAAACTATTCTGCTGGAATATGATGAAGATGTTAAAATGTGTTAATATCAAAGTTAAAGCTAGAGGACATTGCTTTATTAATCCCTGGCTACTGTATGTCAACCATTTAATAATTCTTACATATAACAAAGAAATAAAGAAATGTTTTATTTAACGACGCACTCAACACATTTCATTTACGGTTATATGGTGTCAGACATATGGTTATGGACCACACAGATACTGAAAGAGGAAACCCGCTGTCGTCACTTCGGGAGCTACTCTTTTCAATTAGCAGCAAGGGATCTTTTATATGCACAATCCCACAGACAGGATAGTACATACCACTGCCTTTGTGACACCAGTTGTGGAGCACTGGCTGGAAAGAAAAATAGCCCAATGGGTCCACCGACAGAGATCGATCCTAGATCGACCAGTCATGGAATACTTGTTAGGACAAGAAAAAACACCCAATCAGAGAATGGATTCATCAACAGGGTTCGATCCTACGACCCAAGCATTGTGACCTCAGGCCTCTACTGACGGAGCTAGATCCCAACCCCTTTTAATATGAAACCTACAACAACCGGCATAAGTGTACAAGACAGGACAGGAGGGCAGGGACAGCTGTCCCCCTAGTGCTGGGGCAAAACCTCTAATTCGGGCAAAAAATTAAAATATATTTGGGCAAAATGTGCTAACCAGAGACCTATTAAGCATGTATTTCCATGATTCTACCCAAAATATTAGTTGTAATCCATGTAAAAATGTGTAGTGATTCGTTTGCAACCCTATATAGCTGTTTGGTAGTAATGCTAATATGAATAAATGTTGTTATCCAGATTTAGGCATTTTCGTTTTTATTTGGACAAAACCCCGCCTGCCCCCTTAACAAAATGGAAGCCTGTACGCCTATGACAAATGGAGCTCATGTGCTGTTTGGTTAATGCCGGGGTGTATTAAATCTTAGCATAAATATTAACTGGCCAAATCAGTTTTGTGATTATTCTTGTGATTTGACATGCAGGGAACATTGTGTTCAATATCACAACCTGATTAGCTATCCAAGTTTCTGAAATTGCTACACAATTTAAAAACATTAAACAGTACTTGCTAATCAATTTTGAAATGACTAGAAATATCCTTAATCAAGAATTTGAATGAATGAATGAATGAATGTTTGTTTAACGACATCCCAGCACAAAAATACATATCGGCTATTGGGTGTCACAAATGGTAAGTATATATGGAAATATTATTTATATATATCTATGTAAAAACACAGATTTTGAAAACAAAATCTTCCATGACAGGTGCCCAATGATTAAATCTTTTGACAAAATCTTGTTCAATCCCTTATCAAAAATCATTTATATTTAGTGATAAATATTTAAGGCACAATGCCACATTTGCATAATGTCCCAAAATATGTTCACAAAGTTTTGTTTAAATAATTTCATTTATTACTATTTTTAAAATTATATTACTGCAAAATCTGGTGAGTGACTACTTAACATGCATTTGCATACTGACAAAGAAGTAGCTGCTATTTCAATCTAATTAAAATTAGCTCCACTGGTTAATTACTATTACCTGTGGATCTAACAGCACCCTGTTGGAGTTCATGTCCAGTTGACCTTTCATTCGACCAATCAAAACCTTACTTGCAATTTGAAAACATTCAGGATTATGCCGAGGGTATACAAAATGATTTGGGTGAATTATGAAGTATGCTGGAAACTAATTTCAATCAAATTTTTTTTATATAAAATTTGTTTCAAGACGAAAACAAAAACTATGATGGTATAGCCATAACATCTGTTTATACTAGTATACAATCCAGAGTTTATTACTGCACTTTTCCCCATTTTTTAATGTTGAAATAGACCAACAACTTCGCCTATTGCATAAATAGTCTCGCCGGATATTTTTAGAATTTGTATGCTCCCGAATAACACTATAAATGGCGAAGTGTAATTGGTTGATATTTAAATTGTTATTTATAGATGAAATGTCATCTGGACATGAGAGTCCACACAATGCTGTTAGATCTACTGGTAGACCAGTAGAGCTAATTTTAATCAGATTGCAGCTATTTTAATGAATACACAATAAATATTTTCTTGTTACAGGTAGTTTATATATATTTATCAAGAATTCTCAAGAAAATCATTGTTTGTGACGAATGGCAATACTGTACAATTTTAATATTCTTGAGTTAACTATGCATAGATTATATGTGGTTATTTCTTTAAAAAAAACAAGATGCCAATGGGCCTAAACGGTCACCTAAGTAAACTGTTCATCACACCTACATGCACCAGATTAAAAACTTCACAACCGTTTCATCTTGGCCAATTTGCAAATATGACAGAAAAATGTGTTGAATAAGGTATTTTTTAATTGTATGACATCCAACTTGAGGAAAAACAGGAATAAATGTTGTGAGGAAGAACAGGAATAAATGTTGTGAGGAAGAATAGGAATAAATGTTGTGTCCAAAATCTGTTCAATATGCCCACAGCATTTGCCAAAACCAGAAGCAGTCAAAATGGTAATTCACAAGCAGGGGTCATCTGATGGTGCCATTGTTCCACTAATGTGGCACCCAGTTCCTGTAAAGTCTATGGAGAGTATGCAGTCACCTTCCCAGCACATCCCAGACGTATTTGATGGGATTCAAGTCAGGTGACCTTGAAGGCCACCCTATGATACTGATACCTGCGTTCCTCAGGTAATACTTTGTCAAGATGGCCATGTGGGGTCTGGCGTTGTCATGCTGAAAGATCAGGCCTGGACCATGAGCTGCCATGAAGGGCACAAATTCCTGGGCTAACATCTGGTCAAGGTATGCAGCAACGTTGAGGCTGCCATGGATGACAAGAAGTCGAGAATGGCCACTGCCACAGAAAGCACCCCAAACCATTACACTTCCACCCCCGAATATGTCAACTTCATTAACACAACACTGAGCATGACGTTCACCACATCGTCTCCAAACCCTCAGCCTGCCATTGGCAAATTGCAGTATAAATATTGATTCATCGCTGGACGTGAGTGGTTCACAGCTTATTTCGGATTGTTTGTTCTGACACCTGACGTGGTTGTGGAGGTCATCAGCCTGTGACGTCACACGTCGGGGGCGAATGCAACATGCTGATGGCACGTTCACGTTGCACATTTGTGAGGCATGGTATCGGAAAAGGTAGTAACAAATATCGTTTGTCAGACTACTGTGAGTAAGTAAAGATAAAAACATGTGTGCTGTTTGTAGTCATTTGACCAGTGGCACGTGCAATACCACTTTCGCCTCAGTAGTGCTGTGCACGTGCTATAGATTAGATCACATGGGCTGTGATGGGCTTCAGATGGAGTGTCGACATTGTCATTACCATATTTATTCCTGAAAACCACCTTCTTTCAACACTTGTTGACTTTATTCAAATTTAACATTGTGAAGTTTTTAATTTGACTCAGTAGAATTAAATTTGTTTCTCCATGTGCCAAAAAAGCTTGCAATAGAATTTGATTAAAAAAAAATTAAAGGCTCTTTTGGGCCCCTCCCCTCAGATCACTGGAGGTCAGTGTGCCAATGAAGCTTCCTGCAAAATTTGGTTGGAATTGGATAAGTAGTTCTGGAGACGCTGAAGAAATAATGTTCAGTTTATATGCATTTCGCTATAAAACTTTCACCCCCTCCACGAGGACAAATGGGGGACCCAATATTAATGACATTCATAAATTAGAAAAACATCTCTAGACCTTTACTATTCTGATATAGAATTTTTAGTTTTCCTCTTTTGGGCCACACACTTCTGGCCCCTGTGGGGAGATTAGAAGTGATGAAATTAACAAAAAAATTCTCTATGTGCCAAGGAAGTGGCCCAAAATATTTGGTTGGAATTGGTCATTTAAGTTTTGGAGAAATCAACAATGTAGAAGGTTTATGAGCAACAACGCCCGAAAATGGATCACAATAGCTTTCAGCTCAGGTGGCCTAGAATAAATGTTAAAATAACAAATACTGACTAAAGTAGTGTCGGAAATAGAATAAAACGGATTTTCGTATATTATGTCTTTCATATTAAACTGACAAGTAAATATTTTGTAAATATCTATTGAATGATACTCTACCTAATTTAGCATTTACTTGTTTGGGCTCTCATTGATGTACGAGGTGGTGTTTACTCTTGAAATTAAAAGAAATATGTCAGTAAACAGGTGATTTGTGCACTTTATTGGAACAGACTATAACAAATTTTAATCGACATGTGTCATTTTCATTTACCCAAGAACAAACTTTTAATTTAAAGCTGCAAGTTAACTGAGTATTTTGAATTGCAGCACAAATTATTAATTATGATCAGCATATTTAGTGAATATAAATTCAATATAAGTAAATTAGAAATTTACACAATCTTGCAACCACTTAAAGGTGCTATATAATAGTTATATATGAGCATCTGTTTATGACAAAGATTTTCCAATAAAAATTTATTTTCTACTAGTAGATAAAATTATGTTGTTAAAATCATTTATGGGCATATAGTTGAAGGCGTAGTCTTTAAATTTTAAAGCATAATTTAATTTTTCAAAAAATATTTGCAATAGCTGTGATTATGCAACTTAGAGATAGCACCTTTAATACATGTACATAGCACCTTTAATACAGGTATAACAGATCACACAATCAGAATGGTTCTCGGTAGTTTTGCTCAAAAGTTACTTATAAATGTCTATAAATATTTTGCTTTGGAGAGCGATGGGGTAAACCGTCATCAGAGAAGGTCCCTCACATATTGCAACAGCAATGAAATTAACACATGGATCAAATTGTTTTATAGTCTGTTCCAATAAAGAGCACAAATCACCTGTTTACTGACATCGTTCTTTTAATTTCAAGAGTAAACACTACCTTGTACATCAATGAGAACCCAAACAAGTAAATGCTAAATTAGGTAGAGTATCATTTAATAGATATTTACAAAATATTTACATGTCAGTTTAATATGAAAGACATAATCGATGAAAATCAGTTTTATTCTATTTTTGACACTACTTTAGACAATATTCTTTATACACCCATATATGTTTGCTTAACACAGCTTTGGCAGCATACACAACTTGTCTATCTTGACCTCAGCCCTCAAGAACGTACACTGTTTTTTAAAATTTCATTTCCTGAAGTCTATTTCTGTACTTATATCCAATGAAGATTCAAACATGCAACCCTAGGTATGTATCTCAGCTACCTGGACTATGTACAGTACAAAAGTGAACAGTTAGTCAACTGGTTACTAGGAAAGAAGTAATTGTAGTAGACTTAGGGGTTGTGCTAGATTTTATCACATGGGGGAGGGGGAGAAAAGAGACAATACTGTACTATGTACACTGCCCACAAAATGAAATTTATTTAAATCAAAAACCAACCAGAAATAATGTAATAATTATCAGCCTTCAACATGGGAATGGTCATGAAGATCACTCTCCTGAAATTGTACACGGCGAGCGATAACATAAAGTTTCAAATAAAATATATTTAAAATGTAATTGTCCGCTCGCCCCAGACGAGTAAACATTTGCTACGATGAGTAAAATTTACAATTCAGTTTTCCTCTGGGCAACCGATTATCACTTTTGTATGCTTGCGATTTTTTAAATTCTGTATTATGAAGCAAGCATTGTCCGCCATTTCAAAGGTGCCCCTCCTTTTTGAAGGCATTTAATAAATTAGGCCATTATTCGTAAATCATGGTATTTCATGTCGGTGTCTGTGAAGTAAATTGCCAAAAACTTTTTAGAACGTTACGACCCAGCGTTTTATATTATGAAATTAGGCTGTCCATTTGCAAATGTTTTCGCATTTGTTTCACAATTAAATTGATGTATTAAATGTACATGCAATTAACATTTAATTGACTAAATGTTAAAGAACAGTTAGTAGGTGCACATGCAGGAACATTTGTAACGGGGGTCTAAGCAGTCTCCAACATAGTCAGACTCATATCGAGAGTGCCAAACACCAGAATTTCTAGGGAAAAGCAAGGGTATACTCCCGTTGAAAATTTTTGAAATTAAATGTCCTGCATTCTACAAGTAAAATTCAGCCTGAAAAATTGCTGAGGGATATACATTTTTTTAATATTGAAAAAGAAAAAATCTCTTTGGTACACCCCGAAATTAATGTTATTCACTATGAAATTATTAACTCAAAGTAGCATATTTTTGATGATCATTCTACAGTAAAGGGTTAAAAAATATATTTAAAAATCAAACTCATTTCCTATTTTCCTTCATTCCGATAGCAATTTTTTTTTTACATTCACAAATTAAAGAAAATAAACATTTAGTAATACATGGCTTACAAGTACTTTGTATGACGTGAAATTGTTTGACTCGTAGTTTAAATTTTGATTGAAACTACTTACGTTTTGAGACAAGTTATTTTGTTTTGTGGACAAGTGAAATTTGAGAGTTACTTTCCCGGCAGGAAATTGAAAATTTTAGGATATGGCCAGTACTAAGTACAATAAAATCCCAAGTTAATCACTTATTTATAAGCAGGCACCATTTTGTTCAGTATCACGTTGTAATTCACTATGCAAGTTTTAGGGCTCAAATGTAATGGTGGCACTGATGGCGATTGACAGAATTCGACAAATCTGCTAGCCCGACACCCGTGGCTAGTGGGTTTTAAGTTTGGGCTAGTGAGAAACGCAAAACCACTAGTCCGAAGGCATCTTGGCCCTGAAATAAAAGGTTTTGATCCAGAAGAAAGCATTCAGTACTAGATTGAGTGTGCAAAAGGTACACACCATGTAAATGGACACAGTCTTCCTACTGTGAATTCCTGTGGTGGCCATGTGGAAGAGTTGGTGGAACTTGATTAGTAACTTTTGACTTAGGGACAAATTTCATGACATGGTTTATATTCTTGTGTATTTTTATGCTCTGGCTTGTCTGTTGTAAAATGAAAGCTACAACATGAATTAATTGTTTGTTTTATTTTACTGTTATACTCGTAAATTTGTAATGTGACAAATTATATTAAAAAATCCAGTTATAATTGATCAGGAATTTGGGCTAGTACTTTATCTTGGTGGACTAGTGGTTTTCACAAACCCACTAGCCCTATGGCTAGTGACTTTTCAAAACATTTGTCATACTCTGCGATTGCCGTAGCCATGATAGTGTAGGCAAGCTCACAATTGCCATAGGTGAGCTTTTTGTCTATGCCAAAAACCTTTCAAAACTACATAGGTAACACATTCCTAACTTTGAGCCCTGCATCGCAACACAAATATAAAATGTTAAATTGAATCTCAAACGAGAAGAAAATAAAGACTCACTGGGTTCCACCTTCATGATGTCGACACCAACAAGTCTGTCAGAGTTGGCAGCGACAATGGCGTAGTCACCCTGGTGAGAGAGATTAAAGCTGAAACCAGACAGTTCCTCTGGCAGGGGATTCCTCAGAAACGGTTTGCCCTTCTCAGTACGACCAAGAATTATATCCTTATAGGGAATTCCCGTTATGTCAGCTATAACCTTCCTCATCAGGAGTCGGCCAATCTGAAAAAAACATGTAAAGTTATGTGTATTTCAAACAGAACATTCTTTGCTATTTCATGTGAAAGATTTCTATTTCACATAAAAAAAATCTTTCTATTTAATAAGATTAAGAAAATATATACTGTATATCTAAAAGATTTTTTGGTATTTCATTAAAAAAAAAATTCACTGCTATAAATATTTATTGAAAGTCGCACGCCCTAGTTTCAGCCTGCGAAAATTAATTCTAATTTTGGTTAATCTACAAAACTGTAACACACTTAGATCATGTTTTTATAAAATAGAGTGAAAAAGCAGGTTTTATATCGATAAATACCATGGGAATCTCTGTGACCCAATTACTTGAAATAATTTTGAAAGTTAGTATTCTGATGTAACTGATAATGTCACTCGAAGCACAGAAATGCCTATGCCACGACAAATTTTCCAGAGTGCACACAGACTTCGGGTGGGTTCCTTTCACCTCTCCTGGGCATGTTCCAACTGTTCTGTTCTCTCCAGATATCGTAAGACTTATTGGTTTTAAGGGTTTGTAACGTTTTGTATTGAGATACTTACTTGTCTGAACTTTATTGTTAATGAAAATGTTCACGAATTGTGAAGAAAAACCTCACAAATGAACGACAAGCAAACGACAACAAATCGGATGTTGATTGCGCGAACCGTGCACGAGAAAACAAACCAAACCAAAATAATAACGGTCACATGGTATAACAATGTCTGTGACGTTGAAACGGGAAGATCCCCTCTAAAAATAGATTAGACCTTGTCTGCTCAACGTTTTTTCTCAGACGCGTGTGTGCATTTTTAAGAAATACGAAAAATGCATTTTGTGGTATTACAAACACCAGGATTACCAAAAAACACTTCAGGTGAATGGAAATGTATATTCTAAATAATAAAATGTAAGTAAAGTGCAATTTTATTTGTGAGAAAATGGGTTTAATAGCAAAAAACAACGGCATAATGGTTAACAACTAGGGCAGGTCCCTTTAATTATTTTGTTCATTATGTTCAAGAATTTGAATATAGGATTCTTAATTTAATGAAATCTCAGCACGTTTCAAACTACAGCTATTTGGTGTTCAACATCGTTATTGTAACACTAGGTCCAAGTGAAACAGGAACCCACTGCCACCCCTGTAATGAAAACAAATGTCCATGACAAAAAACATGTGGTGGAAAAATAATTTGAATATAATCCACAGTAAAAAAGGGCCGTAGAGTATTAAAAACTCAGCGAAAAATATCCACGACATTGCCAACTGCTGTGAGCAACTGCAGGGGTTGCACTGACACCACATAAGTTACTTCTACTGATTAATGGAAGGAAGAAAGGAATGAAATGTTTTATTTAATGAGGCATCACACATTTTTATTTACAGTTATATGGCATCGGACATATACTTAAGGACCACAGATATTGAGAGAGGAAACCCGCTTTCGCCACTTCATGGGCTACTCTTTTTCGATTAGCAGCAAGGGATCTTTTATATGCACCATCCCACAGACTACTGATTAAGAGATATCTTACACATACTTTCCCAGATAGATCATCATATACCACAGCCTGCGATATACCACTTCTGTGGGAAAGTGCATAAAAGATCCCTTGCTGCTGATGTAGAAGGTTGCATCTAAGACTAGATGTCAGAATTATCAAATGTTTCGACATCCAATAGCCAATAATTAACAAATCAATGCTTTCTAGTGGTGTCGTTAAACAAAACAAACTTTAATTTTTTATTTCAGGTGCAACAAAAATGTAAACACTGTACTGCATACCATTGCTGCTTTGGCATCCTTCTTGAAGACAAATTCGCCTATCCTCTGCTTCTCTTCGCACTGGATGCACTGTGCCGCGTACATCCATTCCGAGTCCAGCGGCTGCCAGACTCTACACCTGACTGCGAGTCGCACATACCTTCCTGCCATTACTGTGGCATGCTTGTTCAAGTCACACAGGTCTATCACATTCTCTTGTCACGCAGACACATCTACAAAAACCTAAATAATTAGCAGGCATCACATTTTAATTAGGGTGGGGGCTCGGCAAATGTTGGCTTAATAACAGAAGTTAGGGCACCAAGGCACATACGAGGAGCACCAAGGCAAACCTTTCCTTCAAAAGAGGGGCATAAAGGAAACTTACTTTCTATCTAGTGTTCCCAGACAAATGTTTTTACTCTGGTGCTTTGCGCTCTAATCAAGGCAATTTGTTGATGCCTTTTCTCATATTACCAAGGATAATGTTATGTTCATTGTATCTTACATATATACAGCAAGGAATGTATGAGAAGGCATAGTGGCAAACCAGTTAAAGAGTACCACAGCATTTTTCTTGATGTTGACAATGCCCAATTTTGGAGGAACAACAAGTAAGGACACCAACAAAATTTGCCGTTGTTGTGGTAAAATTCAATCACTGAATCAGATTATACGTGTAATGTGATATACTGACAACTAAGGAAAAAAGGAAGAAAAAGTATGGGATGGACTATAGACTCAAATATTTAATGATGTAACACACATAAAATCTGTATTTGGTTACCATATATTGTAAAAGTCCCACTCTATTAATTAGAGTTTTGAGACAAGACTCTAGATGTGTCTTAAATGCAGTGTTTGGTCCAAGACTGGTGATAATCTAATAGACATCAACCTATTACGACCATTATTACTAGCTACAAAACCTGGTCAATGGCATATCAAGGATATGTTATCTTGTCTATACAAAGTACACACAAAAGACGTCTTGCTGTTAATCAGTAACAGAGTATAAGTATCCTATGTGGTGATATCACATTATCTCTTACACCAAGCAATTAACATCTTTACATGAGTAAGAGTCCTATGTGGTTAGTGCACGGGGCACATTAAGTCAATACTTTTCTTAACGTGCATGACGAGTTGCTTCCCTCTACTTAGCAAATTTAAATGGCGGGGATATTTTTTAAGGTTGTCGGTTAAGATTTATTTTGTTAATAATGATGCAAGTACTTCAATCGGGATTTTGTGAGTACTGTAGGTTATACATTTTTGGTTTTTGTCTAGTTGTTGCATTATTTTGGCTGAGAAATGGTTGAAACATGGTGCTACAAGTTTTGAATATAGACTATATATAGGGACAGTAACAAGATCCAGACGTAGAAAGAACCACCACACTTTCTACGTCCCTCCGGACTACCTATGTGGTGAAATCGAAGTATCCCTAACCCTAGGCTTAAGCTACACTGGTTAGGTAATTAACATGTCCCATTACTCAATTTACTGTGATTATAGGAAACTGAAATGCATGCCCAGGTGAGTATGCTTAAACCCTATATAAAACTATTTAAAATATGCACAGATTTAAATATGCATCGTCAAACCATGAATGTTAATTATGTACAAGGGTGGGGCTGGGTGAGGGTTAAGTGCCGGTAACTAACCGACTCGACATTTTAGTTTCTCCACTAAAAAATACCTGTTCAGTAGTATCTAAATAAAATATTTATACATTTCATTATCTGCTATTGTGCACTGAAAAGACACGATGTGCTACAATGTACACGTATGTTAAAAACAACAACAAAAAGCTATCTGAACAGATGGGCCACACTCCTCACAGACGAAGTTGGCAAGTCGCAGGTGCTTAGGTCTCACAACAGGGAAACTCTGTCCCGTGATTCAAACACGTACCCGGTGTCCGTGTGCACGTCCCATTTGCTGATGAACAGCCGTTCGTTTACACTAATATGATAAAAGAAGCTCTAGTGATTTGCTATATATTTAATTATTACTTACAACACCTCCACTTAAAACCTAATATACGTAAAAATATGCACAAATTTTGTTTAAGTATAATCATTAAAATATGAGGATATTATTATCCTAAATATTGTTAAGGGATTAAAATAGATGAAATGGATACAAGTAAAATGTAACAAGGTGTCGAATGTTTAAAAATAACGATATTTTGGAACCTGTCATATTTTATATTCTCAACGAATATTAACTGTGTGCAAAACGATAAGAAAACATACATCCATAAATAAATTGTTCCGAGAGACCTTATGTTCAGACTGTAACCCGTCGATGTTACGACAACTTGAATGCAACTTATAGCGTATTTATCATCCTTAGTGGAATCGGTGGATTCGGATAAGTTAAAATCGTTCCAATATATATTCGCCTCAATGAAATTGTCACCCAAAGAACACAATTTATTGTAACAAATAATAAATAATTTAATAAAACCAACACTTGTGTCTGTGACACATAACTAGTAAGCCATACAAAAAGTTATTAGTACGCTAGTAATCTGTTATAACGCGCGGGTTTCAAGTTGGGAAGGTGAGGGGTTAAATTACCGTTTTGTTTGCAAACTTAGCCTACTTTAATATTGAAGAATGCACCATTGCCAACACATTAAAACTAAAAGGTAAAAAAAAAATCAAAAATAATCATAGCACTTCCTCGTAACTCTTCCTGAGTTCTTTACTGATTACATTCGGAGCACTTTGGCCAATAGCGGAGTAGTCCTGCATTGGAGAGTGGAAGAGACATATTGGAGTCATATGCTCCCCATGACATTTTTTTTTTTTTGGATTCCACCTTACATATTTGACCCATATTTGCCTATCTTACAAGACCAACGTACATGTTTTATTAGGATGGAGCTTTTGGAGCCCCCCCCCCCCCCCCCCCCACCAAATAAAAATAATAATATAACAAAAAAAACAAAAAATCCCAACCCAAACAAATCCTGGCTATACTGCAATGGTTTCGATCAGACGCATTTAAATATGTAACATTAGTAAGTCTTTTATTTACGTTTTGGATTAAGTAATAAAGATAAAGAGCCTATGCTAGGATCTTTCCCTATATTTTACAACGTTTGAGGGTGTATGCAAGATGCATCTTAGAAGGAGATGCCATGAAAGAGAACATAGGCCTAGTAGCCCCCCCCCCCCCCCCCCCGACACACACACACGTGGCTGACCATGCGATTGAGAGAGGAGATAGAGAGAGAGAGAGAGAGAGAGAGAGAGAGAGAGAGAGAGAGAGAGAGAGAGAGAGAGAGAGAGAGAGAGAGAGAGAGAGAGAGAGAGGGAGAACCAGACAGACAGACAGAGAGACAGAGACAGAGACAGAGACAGACAGAAAGACAGTGTGCAGGCAATGCAGGAATTTTAGTAGGAGGGGACTGTTGTAACTGGACTATATAGAGGGGTCGAGAGTCATGTCATGCTCCCCCGGAAAATATATTGAAAAAAAATCTTCTTGACAGAAAACTGAGTGTTTCTTGTATTAATATGACGCAAGTTACTGTTACGTGTTCGACGTTTAATTCGTGGAATCGGCAAATACGTTATAATGGCCATGGTTGCTATACACGTAGCAATCTAATTAAAATTAGCTCCACTATTACATTGTGGATTTAACAGCAGCCCGTTTGAGATTATATCGAGTTGACCTTTCATTCGACCAATCAAAACCTTACTTGCAAAATCATGCCAGTGATTTGAAAAGAATTTGAAAACATTCGGGATTATGCCGAGGGAATACGAAATGATACGTGTGAATTACGAAGTATGCCGGAAACTAATTTCAATATTACATTTTATATAAAATTCGTTTTAAGACGGAAAAAAAGAAAGAAAAGAAAGAAAAAAAGTGATGGTATAGCCATAAAATATGTTTATACTAATATACAATGCAGAGTTTATTACGACACTTTTCACCCTGTTTTTTCAATGTTGAAATAGACCAACAAGTTCGCCTATTGCATAAATAGTCTCGCCCGTTGTTTTAGAATTTGTATGCTCCCGAATAACGCTATAAAAGGCGAAGTGTAATTGGTCGATATTAAAATTGTTATTTATAGATGAAATGTACCTGGACATGGGAGTCCACGCAATGCTGTTAGATCTACTGGTGAGACCAGTAGAGCTAATTTTAATCAAATTGTACACGTAGTAGGCCACAGTGTACGAAATGCCATGTTTACCTGCAAAAATGTATGTAGAAATATCAGATTGCAGGTCGATGTTTGAACAACATACAAACTATGTATCAGCCTCCATTAAATGTGCTTTCAGTTTGGATTGACGTAAATAGAAAAAAAGAGAGGAAATATTTTGGCAGTAACAAAAACATCAGCCACCATAAAAATGCCCTATTTGTATGTGTTAATTGTAAACATATTGGTCAATATATAAAATAAAACGGCAATATCCACCCATTGTGGAGAAGGTCGTCTGCGCGATGGTTTTACTGCACTAAACTCTATACGAACTCCCATTGTTGTAGAGGAAAGGATGATTTTTGCACGAATTAAACAAATATGCGTAAATCTGGATAACAATGTTTATTCG
The DNA here is from genome assembly GCF_016097555.1 of Gigantopelta aegis. Classification (NCBI taxonomy): domain Eukaryota; kingdom Metazoa; phylum Mollusca; class Gastropoda; order Neomphalida; family Peltospiridae; genus Gigantopelta; species Gigantopelta aegis. The sequence goes on along the minus strand of NC_054704.1, from coordinate 91,685,625 downwards.
TACATAAATACATTAGTACTACCAAAATGCTATATAGAAGTCCAAACAAATCACATTGCAGTTTTACATAAATTACAAGACATATTGTGAGTAGAATGATGAAAATACATGCATGACAAAACAAATTCAGGCCAACTCATTTTGTTTGAACTTCTCCATCGTTTTTGCCCGAATGCGAAGATTTTCTGCAGCACTAGGGGAACTCCCCTCGACACCACCCGCCCGTCTTGTACGCTAATGTCTATATTTAATTAATCGTTTGTTAATCTGTACCAGTTGGAGATCCGTTTTATGTGTTTGAAGAATGGAATGCCTCGGTTGTGTAGTGGTTGAGCCATGGTCGAACTTAAGGCTGGTAGGTACTAGGTTCGTCTCTCGGTACTGGCTCCCACCCAGAGCGAGTTTTAACGCTTAGTGGGTAGGTGTAAGGCCACTACACCCATTTCTCTCTCACAACCACTCAACACCAACCACTAACCCACTGTCCTGGACTGACAGTCCAGATAGCTTATATGTGTGCCCAGGTCTAGCGTGCTTAAACCTTAATTGGATATTAGCACGAAAATTACCGTGAAACCTTTTAAATTTTGTGACCTATTGTTTTCTATTATAATGGTCATCATCTAGAAACTTTTTAAAATAAATATTTTAGTGACTATACCTTGTGTATTTTAGCAAACTTTAAATTAGATTCTATTTATAAAGGTTATTCTTCCTATCACTGTAGCTTTAAAAAGACACGCACACACGCACGCACGCACACACGCACGCACGCACATGCACGCACGCGCGCGCGCTTTATATACTGCTAAAAAGTAAGAAGGGATATCTAAATATTTTTAACGTTGACATGTTATTATAATTAGGATATTTAATTACAATTTATACACAGTGTAGCCAAGTCATTACCGAAAACAAACATGTGATGTGATGTTTCAATTCACCAATTGTGTTTATTTTCTTCGCACTCAAATGCAAAAGGAGGTAGGAATGGCTTTTTACAAGTCTTTTAATTTGTACATAAATCAGTTAAAACATGCTGTGCATGAACGTTTTGAGCATAAAAGGCTGTGAGGATTGTGATTGCTCAGTCACTTGCTGAATTGTAACAATGCGCCGACTGACATTGGAGGAATGTCCTAGAGTCACAGAGATTCTCCAGGCTGGACAAACACAGACTAGATTTACTCAGCTCATATACAGTCAGTCATCGGCAGACTATGGGAACGACACAGAACAACCAGTAGAGTGCAAGACAGACGCAAAGACAGACTCTTTAGTACCAGAGCCCTGTGTAATCGTCAAATGAATGCAACGCAGATACAACAGCAACTCTAACAGGCAACGTGGCCCCGACTTTGCACACAGACCGTCTGTAACAGCCTGCATGCTGCATTGTTACGAGCCCGTAGACCGTACGTTCCTTTACCTTTAACTGCAAGACATCGTCAAACTCGTCTGTCAGCGTCATCTCTGATGGATAAATACTCTTTGGTCAAATCATGTTTAGTGACAAAGCAGGTTTAATTTGGACTTCAATGACGTTCGTACTAGGATTTGGTGCAGGCTATGTGAATGTTACAAATAGGCTGCTATGGTACCTCAGGATCGTTACGGAAGTGGGTCAGTAATGGTGTGGATGCACGTGGCTTCACAATGATACGCAGAACAGATCTCCACATATGTCAAGTGATATCCACAGGTCTGTATTACATAGATAACATTATCAATCGTCATGGCACTGGGTTTGTGTTCCAGGATGACAATGCCAGAGCTCATCGTGCACTGTTGTCACAGATCATCTACACAAAGGCATTAATCCAGACCTTGCCTTGGGCAGCAATGTCCCCTGACCTTTCAGCAACGTCAACAACCACCACGACTAATATATCAGATATGATGGTATGAGAATGGGTCCACCGAGGGTATTCGATCTTTCGATCTCAGGCAATCACGATACACTTCAGATTCCGGAAAATCTCTAGACACCAACATTCTTTATAAAAACACTGCTTAATGATTTAATTTAATGAAGTCGTCCTTTGTTGGTAGTGAGATCTCATTGTGGGTTTTGTGTATGTTGTTTAGTTTTGTACGAGGTGAGTTGGTGGTCGTTTTAAATGATAATGCGCTTTCAAGGTTCATAAATGTTTCCTAATGTATAAAACGTACTTATAGAATATCATTACAACATATTTCTCGTTCCAGCCAGCGCACCATGACTGGTATTTCAAAGGTCGTGGTATGTGTTATCCTGTCTGTGGGATGGTGCATATAAAAATCATTTGCTTCTAATAAAAAAAAATGTAGCGAATTTCCTTTGAGACTGTTAGAATTTCCACATGTTTGACATCCAATAGCCGATGATTAATAAATCAATGTGCTCAAGTGGTGCCGTTAAACAAAACAAACTTTAAAGTTTCCTTTTGTTTGCTTTTTTTTGTTTGTGTGTGTATAATTTTGTTTATCTATGTATTTACATTTTGAAATCATCTCATCTGGTCTATAATTAAAACCTGATTACAGACCTACTTAGCTTGTCTCAATCCGAATGTATTCATTCATTCATTCATTCACTTATTCATTCATTTGTCCATTTATTTCTTTGCTTATTTTTTTTTCGTTCAATTATTTTATCATACTTTTATATTAATTTACCAACAGAAGTGGAATAGATTTCAGATAAGCACATGTACAATGACAAGGATTTTTAAAAACACTTATACACGTGCACTATGTTCCACCTTTCATAGAATGAATGAATGTTTAACGAATGAATGAATGTTTAACGACACCCCAGCACAAAAAATACATCGGCTATTGGGTGTCAAACTATGGTAATGCAAATAAATAAAGTGATGATCAACATCAATATAAAAATTCAATTTCATAGAAAACCCCACCCAGGTAACGTCAACGACCCTAGCTAGAAAACAAAGGCGATACAATGACAGTCGATGGTCGAAGTCCATCGTAATATAGTAATACTACAGTCAAACCTCTGTTAAACAGCCACCAAAGGCATAAACGTACGAGATGGGGGGGGGGGGGGGGGCGCTATCCCCTCTTCTGCTGGAGCAAAATATCAAATTCGAGCAAAAATTATACAGATATTCGGGCAAAATGTGTTAACCTGAGACCTTGTTACCATGTATTTCCATCATTCTGCTATCAAAATTAGCTGTAATCCATATAAACATGTGTAGGAATTCGTTCGCAACCCTATATAGCTATTTTGTAGTAATGCTAATATGAATAAATGTTGCTATCCAGATTCGGGCAGTTTCGTTCAATTCGGGCAAAAGCCAGCTCGCCGCTCTTCAAAAATTGGAGCCCTTACGCCTGTGACCAAAGGGAGTATCAACATGTTGCCTTTTTAAGACAGGTAACTGCTTTAGGCCAATCTGTTCTACATTATATTATTTTGGAGAATAAATATATGGCCTTTTAACACAGGTGGTTCCTTAGAGCAGGTTTCACTCTGTATAGAGTACGATCTCAAATATTATTTTACTCAAGTTTCACACCAACGAAGATGATATCTTAGCTTTTATGATATAACGGTGGGCGGCGGTGAGAAAGTCTGATCATTCACTATGTTAAAGGTGGGCATGTTAGGGTTTTTTTTGTATAGTTTTTTAGTGTTACAACTCTCAATTACACAATCGATTACAATTGTGTGTTCATAAGAAGGATTTAAGTTCTAAGTACAATGCACGTATTGTCGTGTTCACCAAGATTCGCTACAACTCGCTAAGTTTACCTTTAATAACTACTAGTATTTAATATCTTCTTGTTTTTATTTTATACACACATAAAAAGAAACATCATCCCCAACATATTTACATAAAACTGGAGGAACCATACCAATACGTACAGGATGGGTTATCAGTCTTCAATTTTACATTAAAAAGTATTTATTTATTTATAAAAAAAACCCCCAACTAAATCAGTCTTCAGTTTTACATTACAAATTATTTATTTTATAAAATAAAACAGTGACATTACTGTTAATGACTGATGTAATGGGGCGGGATGTAGTCCAGTGGTAAAGCACTCGTCTGATGCACGGTCGGTCTTGGATCGACTCCCGTCGGTAGGTCCAGTGGGCTATTTTTCATTCCAGCCAGTGCACCACGATTAGTATATCAAAGGCCATGGTATGTGTAATTCTTTCTGTGGGATGGTGCATATAAAAAAATATCCCTTTTCTACTAATGGAAACATGTAGCGGGTTTCCTCTCTAAGACTATATGTCAGAATTACCAAATGTTCAATCTAATTAAAATTAGTTCCACTATTACATGTGGATCTAACAGAAGCCAGTTGGAGCTCATGTCCACCAATCAAAACCTTACTTGCAGAATCATGCCAGTGATTTAAAAATAATTTGAAAACATTCCGAATTATCCTGTGCAACTTTTTAACTCACAAGCACATTAATAGTCCTGATTTTATTTCATTTGGTAAATTGTTTTTAAATCTGAAACAAAATTAGTTTCCTAAACGTTGGTTTATCATTCCCAAATTTGGTTTGTATTATGGATTGACGAGGGAAGGCGATATGAGGTCAACAGATTTGCTTTACACAAGAAAACAGAGTTTTGTTTATTGAAGTATTTTCTTTTCAATTTTAGGCATTGAACTTCAAATTTTAGCGTACCAGATATTGCCTTAGTGACTGCCAGATAGCTAACAGGAATTTCATTTCACAACTCAAAGGATTAACCAACTTGCTCCAAGATGGCTGAATGCAGTGTTGTTCCACTCCTGGAAATACAGGACGAATTCGTCACGTGTGAGATTTGTTTAGATCATTTCGACAATCAGAACAAATCTCCACGTATCTTACTGCGCTTCCACAGCTTCTGCTGCCGCTGTCTGGAGTCGATTTGAGAGAAGTCACCATCTGGAATGAAATGTCCGAACTGCCGGCGGGTTTGGCCTGTTCAGAGTGATAACATACTAGGAACATCTCCATAAAACAAGGTGTTGAGCAGTTTAGTTGAATATCTTACCATGAAAAATACGCTGGATGAAATTATGTGCCATGAGTGTCCGAACGGTTCAAAGGCAGCAATGCGTTGTGTATACTGTCAAGAATTCATGTGTAAATTATGTACAGCATGTCACAACAAATTTGCAATGTCAAAACACCATACAACTGCATGTATTCCTATTTCAGACTTTATCAACATGCCCCAAGAAGACTTTTTTCAATAGAAAAACATTATTAAAAACCACGAAAATGTAAAGTTAAATCTCTTCTGCAAGGCTTGTTTGATTGCTATGTGTTCATCTTGCGCTCTTATCTCCCACAGAGACCATGATATACTAGACGTCAAAGATGTTTATCGAGCAAAGAAAGACCACGTCAGAGCAACTTTACGTAATTTAGAAACGTTTAAACAGAAGACAGAAGTTTACAAATGCAGGCTGACCGATTAGAATGAATCACTAGGCATCGTGAAGGAACGTCTTTTGAAGGATATTGAAGGTTCATATAAACAATGCATCTCTGTACTCTCTGATAAAAGGAAACAGCTTCAAGGAAATGTCATTTCGAATATAGCCAACCAACAGACTGTCAGAAATGATTAATTAGCGATGCTAACTCAGTCAAATGACAGTAAGACCGAACATTATCTTTACTGCCAGCAAGCTTTGCCGTATGCACGAGCTGTCCGGTTTATAATAATGTGTGAGGATCTGGAGAAGGAAACCAGTGTTAGAAATACCAGAACTGTTGGACATGAAGGTAGAAGAGGTGAGCGTAGATCTGGATACCTTTGGTCAGGTGTGTAAAACCGTGGACAACACTCCAATGGTGGTAGCTTTCGTGTCACAGATAAAACCATGCATTGAGGTGATGGATGCCAACAGAGGACATGGTTCCCATGTGATTCAAGTTACACTGCTTCCAAACAAAAAACCCCAAAGCCGAGGATCAGACAGATGTTAAAGGCAACGGTTGAACCAGCCACCGAAATGATGAGTGAGGTGAAGACGAAGTCAGAACTGATTTCGTTTGGAGTGGGAAGCGTTGAGTACAGACCGACAAGCGCGGGACCTCACACGTGTTTCATCAGTCTCAATGGGCATCAGTTGACTACTGATGGAATTGTATTTCACAGTAAAGATAAGGGTAAGTGTTTTTGTTGTTTGCAAATATGCATTAAAAATGTAAATATTTTTGCAAAATATATATTCATTAGAAGCAAAATCTGTGCGTGTGTGTAAATAATAATAATAATAATAATAATAATAATAAAAGTGGAAGGGATAATAATTAACTAAGTAACACAGACAGAATGGAACGAAATGATGTTAATATTAATAAATTCGTAATTAATATGTCATATCTTATGAGAACATTTCCGTTTATTTATTGACGTATGATATATAAACACAGTTTATTGATATTTTTTTCAGACGAGGATGTGATGAGAAAAATCCTCTTCAGTGTTGATGATAAGTCAGGACAGTACAGAACACCCCTCTGTAAGTACCGCCACGTGTTCTTGTCCAACTCTCCCGTGCAAAGCCAGAACCTAGTAACTCATTTTGTTTTTATCATGTTTGAGTATATGACTTCCCTTTAGTGTATTGTGTATGGCAATATTTTCCTTCATTACGAAGTTATTAGCATGGCAAAACCTAGCAACTCCACCATTGTTCTAGGATACCACAGTAATACCTAGTATCTCAACCAACCAATCAGATGCCAGCTTTGAAGCCCAAAACAAGATGGTTGCGCCCATGAAAGTGATAACATTTCAGTAAATAAATCATTTACCAGTGTTTTTAATCACAATAAAGTATGGCCTGGACAAGTAGAGGAAAGCAATTACCGACCATGGCCCTGAAAAACGTTAGGTGAGTAAGCAAATACTATGACATGTAGGAGAAAATGACCAAATCAACTCAGTTTATTGCAGTGTTGCTTCGACTTCCGAGTGGCACACTAGACACTAGACCCCATCTTTGACCATTCTAATAGCGTTTTAGTATATAAACAATTAATAATCACCCAATGAAGGCTTAGTGAGGTTTATTCGATGGTTTGCTGGATCGGGATTGGTTTTAAAACATAATTTTTGGTGATCATGATGCCGATACATGTGAGGAATGTATTGATGGCCATAACATAAGATAGCTTACACAAAAGCTCGAATTGAATACCAGAAGGAGTTTCCCGATGGTTTTAATATGTATGCCGTTGACATGCAGAGGGTAATACCTAAACTTTCCACTAAATAGAGCTTCTTTGTGAGCCACCGCATTGTTTTTAATGAGACCTTTGCCCGAATGGGAGCTGATCATGAACCAGATTATGTGGTGTTGTGGCATGAGGGAACGTTGGTAGATTTGCCCAAGATGTTGCAAGTGCGTATATCAAGTGCATTATTAAGGATGCATCCCCTAACCTCCTATTCTATGTTAATAATTGTGGGGGTCAAAATAAGAACTGGACATTATACACAGCTCTCGCACAATGTGTGAATGCAGTTTGGGGCTCTCAGCAAGTGGTTATCAAATACCTACAAAAGAGGCACACTTACATGAAGACAGATTCCATTCATGGGTCTATTGGGGGAAAAATGAAACAGGATGAGAATATATTTACCTTTGACGACTTCGTGGAGCTATGCCAAACATCCTCCAAGATAATAATGCCCATTCTTTTGGAGTACATTGATTTCTATGAATTCAGCGGGGAACAACGCGCCCGTAGTGGGAAGAAGACAAAGATGCCGCTGTTGGGAAAGGTATGTGAGGTCAAATTCTCCAAGGGTAGGTGTACAATGATGTACAAGGAGGACTTCGATGACCCATACACAGAAATTGACTTCCTGAAGGCGAAGTTTGATGTGACAGGTCAATTTCCATCCAAACGGGCAGAACCACGTGGCATTCCCAAATCCAAGAAGACTGGAATACTCAATTTGTTACGTGTTGACCCGCCACAAAGAAACTCTTCTGGTTGGACATACCCGAGAGAGACGTCAGTGACCTGGCAAATTCCATACGCTAAAATAGCAATTAATAGACCTCACATTTGAACTAGTCCGGGCAGAGGCATCTTTGTTGTCTGTGGGGTTTATAAACCACTTGACCACTTTTCAGCTATTGTAGATTTAAAAACTTACTATTACATGTACTGTAAGAAAGAATGGCCTAGTGAGAAAGTTAAACATTAAATCATGATTATATGTCATTAAATTTGATTGTACTAGATACAGGGCTAGTACTTCGGTCGTTAACTTCAAACAACATTCCAATTCATGAGACAAGTGCATTTTCTTGCAGGTCTCAATGCCTTATTGAAGCTATGTCGTATTTTCCTGCCATTTGTACACACATTTATTGGAAAATAAATGAGTAATTTTCAAACTAGGTTTTGCCTTGGTAATATATATGTAGTTCTTTAGCATTTGCTATGCCAAAACCTAGTAACTAATTTTCCCGCCAAAATAATGGTAATTAAGTCCGATTAATTATTGGTGAGAATTGTGAACCTTAGTGGATATATACTACTCAAAAGAATTTAAGGGTCAGACGATATTTTCGACATTATTTTCTGAATGTCAATTATATTAGCTAGACCATAATGTCACGCATGGTATTGTTCCATTTTGACGAAAGTGGGTCTAAGCAACCCATAAATGAATTAAAATCCACTGTCATTGACACTGTCGACTAGTTCTAATGGCGAAAACATGCTTACATTTGCACGTAAATTAGGGCGAAAGCGAAAGGTCTGCTAAGTGCCAATAACTTGCTTTTTCACAAAACGCTTCATTTGCACGCTTTGTACGTGTATTTCATGTTCCCAATGCTGAATTTCTGTATAATTGGAGCTTGCGTTCGTGTACGGTGCACACTCCAAATTCGACAATGGTACGACTTCAACTGACTATCGAAGATCGAGGAAGGGCTATTGCTTGGCTTCAGGATGGCAATACGCAAAGAAATGTTGCTCTGAGACTTGGTGTCAGTCAGAGTGTCGTTGGCCGACTGTGGCAACGGTACCAAGCAACGAATTCTGTTCGAAATTGTCCACGTTCGGGAAGACCCCGAAGCACTACAAATAGAGAGGACCGCTACATCACCAATATGGCTCTACGTCAATGCACAACCACTGCACGCCGATTACGTGACAATCTGCGGACTGCGACTGGAACTCGAGTGTCTGATCAAACCATACGTAATCGTCTGAGAACCAGTAATCTACGCTGCCATCGCCAGGCTGTTTGACCACCACTCCTACCACGTCACAGAACGGCCAGACGTCACTGGTGCACGCTTCATCTGCGGTGGCAACGTGTTCAATGGGATCGAGTGATGTTCACTGATGAGTCCAGGTTTAGTCTCCAGTTCAACGACGGTCGGGTTCGTGTCTACAGACGTCCTGGGGAGCGCTTCGCTGACGTTAACGTTAGACAACGTCACCGGTTCGATGGTGGCAGCGTCATGGTGTGGGGCGGCATCTCTATCCACCACAGGACCCCCCTCTATGTGGTGGATGGCAATCTGAATGGAATCCGCTATCTGAATGAGATTATCCGGCCGTTGGTTCTCCCAGGCCTTCAGCAGATTGGCGGCGGGGCAGTTCTGCAGGATGACAATGCCAGACCCCACCGCGCCAGGGTGGTAACGGACTTTCTCAGACAACAAGGTATCGCCAGGATGGATTGGCCAGCATATTCGCCTCACTTGGCCCCAATAGAGCATGCCTGGGACGAATTAGGCAGGAGAGTTCGGGATAACCATGCCCCTCCGGCCAACCTTCATGATCTGGGTCAACTTCTTATGGCAGAGTGGCAGGCCATTCCCCAAGAGTTCTTCAGACGTCTGATCAACAGCATGAGGCAACGATGTGTCGAGTGTATTCGCGCCAGGGGTGGATTCACACACTATTAAACGAATGTTCTAATGTGTAAAATCCATGTTTGACAACCTTCAACTTTGACAGCATGTCATGTAACTTTCTTGTATACAGTGACGTTTATTTGTGGTTTTTTGTAAATATGGAACAATAAAAAAAAAAATTGGTGTAGTTTACATCATCAATCTAATACACTCTGAAACTTATTTGGTTATAAATTTTTGACCCGTAAACAGTAAGTACATCTCCATGAATAGACTAGATTTTAATATTCACAAATGATGTTTTCTTTGGTTTTCTCAAAACAAGCAAAAAGTGAGTTACTAGGTTCTGGCTTTTCACGGGAGAACTGTGTAAGTATCGACCACGTGTTCTTGTCCAACTATGTAAGTATCGACCACGTGTTCTTGTCCAACTGTGTAAGTATCGACCACGTGTGTAAGTATCGACCACGTGTTCTTGTCCAACTGTGTAAGTACCGACCACGTGTTCTTGTCCAACTGTGTAAGTACCAGCCACGTGTTCTTGTCCAACTGTGTAAGTACCGACCACGTGTTCTTGTCCAACTGTGTAAGTACCGACCACGTGTTCTTGTCCAACTGTGTAAGTACCGGCCACGTGTTCTTGTCCAAATGTGTAAGTATCGACCACGTGTTCTTGTCCAACTGTGTAAGTACCGGCCACGTGTTCTTGTCCAACTGTGTAAGTATCGACAACGTGTTCTTGTCCAACTGTGTAAAACTGTATAAGTACCGACCACGTGTTCTTGTCCAACTGTGTATCGACCACGTGTTCTTGTCCAACTGTGTAAGTACCGACCACGTGTTCTTTTCCAACTGTGTAAGTATCGACCACGTGTTCTTTTCCAACTGTGTAAGTATCGACCACGTGTTCTTGTCCAACTGTGTAAGTATCGACGACGTGTTCTTGGACAACTGTGTAAGTACCGATCACGTGTTCTTGTACAACTGTGTAAGTACCGATCACGTGTTCTTGTACAACTGCGTAAGGACCGACCACGTGTTATTGTACAACTGCGTAAGTACCGACCACGTGTTATTGTACAGCTGCGTAAATACCGACCACGTGTTATTGTACAGCTGTGTTAATACCGACGACGTGTTATTGTACAGCTGTGTAAGTACCGACCACGTGTTATTGTACAGCTGCGTAAGTGCCGACGACGTGTTATTGTACAGCTGCATAAGTACCGACGACGTGTTATTTTACAGCTGCGTAAGTGCCGACGACGTGTTATTGTACAGCTGCGTAAGTGCCGACCATGTGTTATTGTACAGCTGCGTAAGTGCCGACGACGTGTTATTGTACAGCTGCGTAAGTGCCGACCACGTGTTATTGTACAGCTGCGTAAGTACCGACCACGTGTTATTGTACAGCTGCGTAAGTGCCGACCACGTGTTATTGTACAGCTGCGTAAGTGCCGACGACGTGTTATTGTACAACTGCGTAAGTACCGACGACGTGTTATTATACAACTGCGTAAGTACCGACCACGTGTTATTGTACAGCTGTGTAAGTGCCGACGACAGCTGCGTAAGTACCAACCACGTCTTATTGTACAGCTGCGTAAGTACCGACGACGTGTTATTGTACAACTGTGTAAGTACCGACCACGTGTTATTGTACACCTGTGTAAGTGCCGACCACGTGTTCTTGGACAACTGTGTAAGTACCGACCACGTGTTATTGTACAGCTGTGTAAGTGCCGACCACGTGTTCTTGGACAACTGTGTAAGTACCGACCACGTGTTCTTGTAGAACTCTGTAAGTACCGACCACGTATTCTTGTACAACTCTGTACCACTAAGTCTTTTCCAGTAATTCATAATATGTATCAGAATATTAAATGTTGTGCCAGCGCACATAACTCCTTGACAGATTATTTCCCCTGCTGTGTTGGTGTTAGAAAAGGTGAACATTTATCCCCTTTGTTATATTCCTTGTTTGTTAATGATACGTTTAAAATGAATGACTGCCATGGCATAGGCATAGACGAATTATTCAGTGCGTCCTTAATACAAACGTCCAGATTGTTCTTGTGGTGTGCAACCTAATACCAATCTCGAACTCTCGAAAGCTAGCTGTATACACAAACATATACAGACAAGCAACATGCACGGAGTATTGTGATTTTCACAATCTTTGTTATAACGTAACAAAAAGTCGAAAATGGGACTGAATAAAAATGATACTGAATATACTGAATGTACTAGTATTGTTTTCCCTCAATTTTATAATACCGTATCAAAAGTTCAATGTTCAGCTAAACAAAACCGCCATTTTCCTTGAAGAAGTTTCAAAGTTAAAGTAATTTTTTTTATCGTATTTAGTTATTTTTTATTCTGTTGCTTCATATGTACTGAATTTGTTTATTTGTTTTTTTTAACGACACCACTAGAGCACACTGATTATTAATAATCGGCTATTGGATGTAAAACATTTAATAATTCTGACATATAGTCATAGAGAGGAAATCCGATACATTTTCCCATTAGTAGCAAGGGATCTTTTATATGCACCATTCCACAGGCAGGATAGCACATACCACGACCTTTCATATACCAATCGTGGTGCACAAGCTGGAACGAGAAATAGTCCAATGGTTCCACCAACAGGATCGATCCTAGACCGACCGCGCATCAAGCAAGCGCTTTACTACTAGGCTGCGTCCCGCCCCTCGTATGTGCTAAGAGTCTTTGGTTCAAATCCCCTTAGTGCAGGTAAATTTTAACTGTTACACATATATGACTTAGCCTGTCATTAAAATGCGTATACGCTGTACTGAATTAGTATAAATTAGGGATACGCGGTATTATCGGAATACTGGTATATTATGATTCAAATGGTAACTAATACGTATTACGATACACCTCATCTGTTCCGATACACTCGGATTTCATGTTCGTTGAAACCCCGATCAACACATACCACGGCCTTTGATATACCTGTCGTGGGGCGTTGGATGGGAATCGATCCCACGCACTCCGAAAAATCCTAACATTCTCCCCCCCCCCCAAAAAAAAAAAAACCCACCCAATCCCAACACAAACATAAGAGAATGGGTCCACTGAGGTCCTTCGAGTCACCCCCCCCCCCCCCCCACACACACACACATTCCCCAGGCAAGCGCTCTACCAACTGAGCTAGATTCCGTCATTCAACAATATCAATTCAGTCCAATTATTTTATATCAAATGATCTTTCTCACAGGTAAGACTCCCCGCCAACATGAAATGATCACTAGTCCATAAACGCTGTAAGTAGGCATTCCTAACAGTCGTTACACGCAGGCAGCTTGGTGAAGTAATCTAACACGACATTAACATCACAGCATCGTCGTCATCTCACACGACATTAACATCACAGCATCATCGACAGGGACGATCCCGTTGTGACGTCCACGGTGACTGCACCACAGCGTCCACCATCAAGCCTCCAGCGGGTCTTGGCTGATCAAAGAAAGTAACGTAGATAGCGCAGTACATTATAATTTGTTTCCGTTCTCGAGTCCTGGGTACACACATTAAGGCATCTACTAGTCAATAATTAATTAACCAATGTGCTCTAGTGGTGCCGCTAAACATAACAAAACACAAAACACATAACAAAACACAAAACAAAACACATAACAAAACACATAAAACACACTGGCAGCCACTTCGACACTACTGAGATTGACATTGAGTGCCAAATTACAACTTGGTATACAATACAGACATTACTACGAAAGTAGGGAATTAAATGTGGCATACACTTTTATATATTGCCTTATTTCTTTCCATCAGTATAATTGTTAGGTAGCAATCGTCTTTAATGGCTATTGATAACAGACTAAGGACTGTTCTAGAAATTGTCAGATTGAACCTCCCCACCATGTGATCAATTTTGAAACAGCTTTAAAGGCCTGGACACGGTATACTATGGAATATTATCAGATACTTCATGTTGACTTCTTCTTTTTGTACTTATTTTTCTTGCTTATACCAAATTAAGGTTAGTGAGAGAGAAGTCGGTGTAGTGGCCTTACATCTGGCCAATGAGTCGTTAAACTCGCTTTGGGTGGGAGCCGGTATCGGGATGTGAACCCAGTACCTACCAGCCTATTGTCCGATGGCTTAACCACTTCACTACCGAGGCCAGTACTTATTCATGAACTGCATGTCCATATATAGAGGGCCCTGTCTATCGGGAGACAAATCCTTCAATTAAAGAATATCCCCAAGGGTCCACTTCTAACGGACACTAGTTGCCCCGTCTGTGATGTTCGGCTGGCGTTGCAGCTTGGAAGATGGTGCATGACGGGAGATTAGTGATGTCAAGATATACGAATGGCTTGGGATTTCATCAATGGAACCAAATGGATATGTACATTAATGAATCGTATCAGGTGCGTTACGTCACGATTAAGGTGGTTTACTGACAGATTTCTAACTACAGTGACATACATAGTGTGGGTTGCCCCCCCCCCCCCCCCCAATATGAGTTAACCCCCCGCAATATAGACTATTCTTTGATTCGTTTAATTTTTACTTGAAATACGTTCCTGTTTATATCCAGTTAATTTTGTTACGTGTATAAGTAAAATATTATGTTTAGGAAAAAATTTCTCCTATTATATGTCGTTGCGCAACGACCGGAATGTTAATATAAATTCTTCTTGGGAATATAATCTTTAGCAAAACTATAACTATAAACATTTTAATACAGGCACGGCGAAGAGGGGGGGGGGGGGGGGGGGGGCGCTGGAGGGGCTCTAGCCCTCCCCCAATAATTCTGAATAAAAAATATTATTGGTAGTAAATATTAAGGCAGAAATGCATTTTCTTGTAGAATGCAGGAAATTGCATTTCAGGACATCTAGTTTTCAAAATTTATAGGGAAACATATCCCCTGAACACTCTAGAAACTTTACTTTTTACCCTCGATCTCAGTCAACCCCACCACCACCACCACCACCACCACCACCACCACATGTCTACTTGCTTCCGCTGTGCTTGTAATATAAAGGAAAGTAGAAAGAAAAACGAAAAACAAAAAAGATAAAAGAAATTTTGAAGAAAAAAAGAAGAAAAACCCAAACAAACGAAGGCAGAACGAACGAAAAAACCCACCCCAAAAATGAACACGAAGAAAGGAAGTGAAATAATGAAATAAGCGACAGGAAAGACCGTGATACACTTGAGACTTGCAGGTAACCAGTTAACTGACGGACGCCCCGCACTAAACGCATGGGCGGTAGCGGAACACCCTGTCGAATTATATATTTACATTAATAAAGCGATCCGCTGCCAGATGGCCATCTATATAGACCTCCCGATGCCGTCCAAGTAAATTTCTTAATTTAAAACGCATCAGCATCAGCACTGCTAATTGAGCTTGTGTTGTAAACACGGCGCACATCGGGTACTTTAGTAAACTAAGCGGAACAGATATAGCATTATATAGCATTTTAAAATATTCCTTCCTCCAACATTGGTCTGTATTTACCGATTGCTATCTCAATTTGCTGTACATATAAATAATTGGAAAGTGACATGCGCGGAGTGTAAATGTATTATGATTGATCGCTTTTAGAGTTATCGCAAAATATATTAAGATATACTTACTGATAAATAGAATTAACTTATTACTGATTGAGTATTTTATGTGTACATATATTTTTAATTATAATACATGTATATTAATGTTTTTATGCTGTCTCAGATTTAGCAAAAACAGTTTTAATAAGTGCAATTTTAAAGTTTAATTTAATTTAATTTAATTTAAGCGCTACCGCCAATAAAAACACAATTCAATAATTGCTTTACAACACAACAACAACAACAACAACATATAAATGACGATGATGATGATGATGATGATAATAATAATAATAATAAATCTTCTTTTTAAAAAAAAATCAGCGTATAACATTCAATATTATAAATTCCTATAGAAACATATATACATTCTTTCATCCATAAAACAGTGAGATCAAAACGAATATGAAATGTTTAGTAATTAGTATATTACGAACGTTTAGTGACACACCGGCACGAAACAAAAATCAACGATCTGAAGTTTGTAATTGTCATTCTTATACACGTAACTATAATATACGTAATACTTGGTAAGTAGTTGCCAAGCGGTGCCTAGCAAGAGACGACGGTGGAGGAGCAGTCCACCTCTAAAGATTATGAAATGTACGCTTTTTGTCTATGTGGAAAAGTCCCTATATTATTCATTGTTCCCAATTTCTTTTCTGTTTTGACTACCACCCCCCCAAACCCCCCCCCCCCCCACCACCACCACCACCACCCCCACCGTCCCTCTTCCCAGAGTTGTTATTTTAGGCTAGGAACAACTCTGGCCTCTACAGTAACCGCAAGCGAATTTTAACGACACAATAGGTAGATGTAAGATCACTACACCGTCTTCTCTCTCACTATAACAACTAACCACTTACCCACTGTCCTGGGCAGATAGCTGAGGTGTGTGTGTGTGTGTGTGTGTGTGTGTGTGTGTGTGTGTGTGTGTGTCTGAACTAGGTCGACGATGCCTCGGTACATTTGTTTAGGATTTCACCAAAGGTCGTTCAGTTTTCTTGATGTGTGGTCATAGTCGAGTTTTCTTTTACGCTAGCTCGCTGATAGCCTTCAGCTTTCTACAATAAAATCCAAATAAAAGACATTTTGTTTAGCGAATAGAGAAATAGAAGCCATCGAATGGTAAACGATTAAATGTCAGTTTTAAACAAAAGTTAATTCTACACACTTAGGAGTAAAATTTTATAAACAATTTCCACAGCTTTATATATAAATATATAAAATAAAAGTAGAAGATCCAGTTATTAAACTCTACATAAAACCGATATAGCATGCATGTTCTATATTTAGAAGTCTACGTTCGTGAATGGCTGTGTGGTAGGTAGGCTCCAGGAATAATTACCTTTGGCGGAGTGTTTTCACAACCACCACCCACGCACATAGTAACATTAAAGGGACTGTCCCGAGTTTGCTGCCAACTAACAGAAACTTTTTAACAACGATAATAACACATTAAATATATATTTTTCTACATAACATACTAGTGGCTGTATATTAAATGTGTTTTTGGTCGTCCTAGATTTTATACTACGTGAAACTTCATGTTATTTTCTAATACATTATTGGGAGTCGAAATCCAGTTTGGGGTACTTACAAACATTAGGATGACCAGACACACCTTGAATATACAGACATTGATATTCTAAACAAGAAACTATATTTAGTACGGTATGTAATTTTAGTTGTTACAACATTTTATTAGTCGGAAACATCTTACAATGGCAGCAAACTCAGGACCGTCTCTTTAAATAATTTGATCTTATTTACATATCAGCCAATTTTTTTCATATACAGGTTTATAGTAATTATTTCTAGAAAATCATCTTTCCTTATTGAGTATTTTGCGATATTTTACTAAAAGGCCTTATTAACTGTATTTGTTTAGAAGTAGGCCTAGTCTCTTTGTTGGCTTGAAGAAATCTCCGAACCGTTAAAACAGTTACATTATCTGATTGTTTTCCCCGTCCCAACCAATGCCCCACGATGGTATATCAAAGGCCGTGGTATGTGCTGCCCTGTCTGTGGAGAAAGTGTATATAAAAGATCCCTTGCTACTAATGGTAAAATATAGCGGGTTTCCTCTAAAGACTATATGTCAAAATTACCAAATGTTTGACATCCAATAGTCGATATGCTCTAGTATTGTCGTTAAACAAACATACTTTAACTTTACACCGTTCCAGAAGTACCCGGACTAAAACAGCTACCAGTTCTGGAAGACTTGGTGCCAAACACGATCACGTGACCAGTTGACCAGCGCGACCCAACCTGCCGTTGTAGTTAGAGGCTGTTCATCAAACTCACTTCTAAATGACTTTGTCTAATTGATGCTAATGGCTCCTTGCCATTTCTGAAGACATTAATTCCGAAATTCTGGAACATCTACATCATGATATCCAACTACTAACCTTCTAACATTACACATCTATAACCTAACTTGGTTTGTTCCCAGTCATCCAGCAGTTGTTGATAGTGTTTGGGTACTGCCAGTAATTTTTCTTATGGTGATATATTGCGTTATATATGTGCATGTGTATTGCGATACGCATTGTAATATATTACGGAATGTGCGATTGTTTAGGGAACAAAGTTATATTGTTGATATGTTCATTTAGCTATTATTATTGTCGATGTCTGTATTGGTATGTTGGAAGTATTCAGAACCCATTTTACGAGCCCGATTTTTATATATTTATTTTTATCCTATATGTATTGTCAAGGTATGATAACTAGATAAAACTTAAAAATAAAAAATAAATTGTTGTTACCGTATTTAAGAACTAGTTTATTTTGGTGTATGGATATTGTAGGTGACAAGGCCTTCAAGTTGTGAAATAAAATTAATATTATTATTATATTAATATTTCGTTTCATGTGAATTGCAGAATAAATAAAATACCTGGTTACTGTCGTGAGATACCTAATATCGTCTTTATACCGCTAAGGTCCAATGTATAAAGCCAATATATTAAAACAGTAACCAGTTATTCTCTGTATATAAAGAGTAGCACCCTACAAATAACAACAACAAAGAAACAAAACAAAACAAAACAACAAACAAACAAACCAGACAAACAAACAAACAAACAAACGAAAAACACAAAAAAATTACATTTTCGTCCTCGTGGCTGTGCAGATTCAAAGTTTAAATATTCTAATAGTAACATCAAATGAAATGAAAAGCGTTCTTGATCACTTTGACGACACCCATGGGTCCGCTCTCTAACGGACTCACTTCGCTCGCTTGGTTAACTTCGCAGCATGGTTGTTTGTCGTTCTTGGCGGGGAGCCGCAGTATGGTTCTTTGTGGTTATCAGTGGTGATGTCAACGCCACAAGTCATCTAACGTTTCTTCCATATCCGTGAAATATATATTGTGTAGGGAATTGATAAGATTACGAATTGATCAGTATAATACATGTATGCTAAATCGTGGTAGGTCTTGATGTTTATAAAACAATTTTGCTTTAGAATAATGATACCAAAACAAAACAATTTATTAACGATGCATTTTCATTTTCATTTTCTTATAATTTACCTCATTTCAATAATTATGTTACCAATGTCTGTATATACCAATCAATGATAATCTACTTGTGAATATTATGATATATTTTCATGTTAAAGTATTTTAATAAACATGTTTATTTACACACACACACACACACCCAAAAAAAAAAAAAAAAAAAAAAAAAAAAAGTTGAGAAAATATTTTCAAAATCCCTTGGCTCTGGTTTCAAATTTAAAAATATGTTCAGAATTGTATTTGCTACATCACAAAAAGTTGACAATAATGTGTCGAACTTGGAACTTTTTCTTTGGAATAGACTTAGTAATTAAAACAATTTGGGCCTCACCTAAAATGTTAGAAGAAAATAACTCATGTAATGAAATGGAATTTTTAAAATGATATTTTAAATGTCGTCTTGAAACTGAATATCCTGCTGCATTTGGACAACCGCACAATATATATATATATATAAGATCACACACACACACACACACACACACACACACACACACACAGTCAAACTTCGAGGTTTCTAAATTATTGTTGCTACGAAGATATGTTTGTATCTTGCATTGATGTCTTCGTATTGTAAATATTATTGTAAAATTTAAAATGTTTAAATTAACCGGGTATATAATTATTACGTTTATATCATACACATGTATGATAACAATATTTTTACCACAGTCATGCTTCCAAAATACTTTTTTATCTGTATATATTTTTTTGTTTTTTGTTTGTTTGATGTTTTCAATCCAAAGCTTAACGGGCGTTGACAGGAATTTTAAAAGGTGGGAGGAGGACTAGACTGGCGAGCAAACTTTATAGGGGTGATGGGTGATGGGGGTCCGAGACAGGCTTCCCCAGAAAATGTATTGAATAAAGAGTGCAAATTCGTTATAACAGGAGGGGTATTGGACCCATGAAGCTCACACTCTGCACACGCGCTTGCACAGTCTTTATCAACGTATACGTAACTCTCTCGGGTTCGAATTTCAGATAAGATCAGTTTTCCTGATTTCATGCACGGTTAGTGTTTCAGTGTGAGTGATCATGATGCATGCTGGGAAGTATCGTGCCATTGCCTGATGGGAATTGATCAAAGAATTAACTAACTTTGTTAAAAAGCTGGCGATGTTATCTCAACTTTTAACGATCCCTGAATTTTGTTACGTAATATGAACCAGGTCTTAATTTTATTACTTTCTTTTATAATTGTGTTTTTCAAATAACTAGATATTGCATGAATAAAAAAAACAAAAAACGTATATAGGCATGCCTATATATTTTTTGTCTACCCCATTATTTTCAAATTACCATAAGCATTATATGTGGCGTAAAAGTTTACAAAAATTATAGACGCCGATACTGAAATACTAGCCTCATGGCATGACAACTTACAACTGAGATTCAAGAGAAATGAATTTACACCGGTGTATACCTAACATACCAAATTACGTTGTGAGGTCCAGCGATCGTAGTTATCGGCGTACAATTAGAAGGGATGAACGTTGTTAATTGCCAGGGTGTATCTGGCGCTGTCTGTTTCAATGAAAGCAACACGCCTAGTTAAATTAATCGTCGTTTTGAAATGTACATTTATATGATTTCCTACGGAAATCGCAGTGTAATCAGAATTTGAAGCTGCCAAAAAATCGCGAACTACATCAAGATTGGGATGATAGTCAACAGGTAAAAAGCTCAAGAGAAACAAGCAACAAACAAAATACCAGAAAACCACTACAGCTGGTTAAACATATTGGGATGCTACTAGTATTTAAAACAACAACAACACACCCCCCCCCCCTCAAAAACACACAAAAAAACCCTTAAACAAACAAAAATAAGAACGAAACCAAGTATAAAAAAATCATCGAAACAAACACTGAAATAAAAACCTAATAAGTAAGTTCTTTTAGAGCAAATCCAGAATCTATCACAATATTGAGGAATGGAAGAAAGTTAAAGTTGTTTTGTTTAACGACACCACCAGTGCACATTTATTTAATAATCATTGGCTGTTGGATGTCAAACATGTGATAATTTTCACATATAGTCTTAGAAAGGAAACCCGCTAAATGTTTCCAGTATGTGTTTGAGTGTGGGTAATTTTTGGTATGCTTCCATCAGAGAACTGTTCAAGCACGCCTGTCGTGGGCACAACCTCTGACTTTGTCGGAGAGTTTTGTCCATGACAGGAATTTTTCCAATAGTAACTAAATATATTTTATATGCACCATCCCGTACAGGATAGCACATACCACGGCCTTAAAAATACCCCAATGGGACCACAAACGGGGATCGATCCCAGACCTACTGCGCATCAAGCGAGCGCTTTACCACTGGGTCCACTTATTTTATGGGTCCACTTCTTTTTTTTTTTCTTTCTTTTTTTTGATTTTTTTTTTTCTTTTTCATTTTCATTTTTTGAAATGCACATAAAGCTATAATGTTGAAAGATTTTTCTGTTCTAATGGAATAAAAATATATCTTAGTTTTCCCACCCCCTTTGTGATGAATTTTGGAACAGCCCTTCAGATAAAACGACTTGTGTGATCGAGCAATAAAATGTCAGGAAAACAGTTCTGCTGTCGTATTTTTCACTTGTCGCCTGTGTCCGCGATTACAAGGTAACCCCGGTCCATTAGCGTGGCCGGGTTATCGGTTGAGACAAGAACTCTGATTGGATGTCGCCACTGGGGTAGCCCAACCGTGAATGACAAGACAAAAGGAATGCCAAGCCTGTGTAAATTATTCTAGTTCTAGGTTTTTTTTGTCTCATCCCCTCCATCTCCCTCCATCCCCATCATGTTGTTTCTGTTAGTGGATACACACACACACACACACACACACATATATATATATATATAGAGAGAGAGAGAGAGAGAGAGAGAGAGAGAGAGAGAGAGAGAGAGAGAGAGAGAGAGAGACAGACAGACAGACAGAGAGACAGACAGAGAGAGAGAGGGGGGAGGAGACACACATATAGAGAGGGAGAGAGAGGGGAAGAGAGAGAGAGAGAGAGAGAGAGAGAGAGAGAGAGAGAGAGAGAGAGAGAGCGAGAGGGGGGATGGGAGAGACAAAGAGGGGGAGACAGACAGAGAGAGGGAGGAGACACACATGAAGAGAGAGAGAGAGAGAGAGAGAGAGAGAGAGAGAGAGAGACATACAGACAGACACAGAGAGGGAGAGGGGGCAGAGAGAAAGAGTGAACGAAACCTCGTTCTGCAGTTTTATTTATTTATTTATTCTTATTTTACAGGATACTTGTTTCTTCTTCTTTAAAACAATATTAGCCATAAAATGCACTAGTTCATTACTAAAACAAATCCATATCGAAACTTTATACTGACGTCCACGACAAGTGATTAATAAGCTATTAAAAAATGGGATCTTTATTTATATGAACATGTAAAAATTAAATTTTACTATAGGCTACTCTAGCTAAGTGTTTGAGTTTCGTGGCTTGGATTGCTATATGGTGTGGGTGTAAGTGGTCGCAAGCTGTTTGCATTAAACCGACAGATTTGCTTTCACTTTAGAAGCCTTTGGGGGTCCTTCCCCTTTCAACTTTGAAAAAAACACAAAAAAACAACCCCACCTTTATAAAAGTGGTCTATTTGAAAGAGAAAACAAAGTTGTAACGAGTCAGTGGATAGATGTAAGCCACTACTCCCACTTTTCTCTCACAAACCATTAACCCACTGTCATGGACAGACAACCTTAGTAACTGAGGTGTGTAGCCAAGACAGCGTGCTTGAACCTTAACTGGATCTAAGCACGAAAATGAATTACAATGAATTAATCAACTATATCAATACTAGTAAACAACTTCCCAAATGATTAGCACTCATTCTGTGACGACCCTAATCGCGGTGAATGACGCACGTTAATCAATTTGTATATTGCCACACTGGAACTATCGCACTTAGTGAATTGGACGGCTACCGTGTTCGCAATTTGCCGTCTGTGACATAGCGAGGTGTGTATAATGGCATATTACAGGGCCTTGCTGTAATTAACGTGTTGATTGTCTTAATGGAATGGAAGGCATGTTCTTCAGAAATAACTGGTTAATTTCTGTTACCCCGAAACAATTTGTATATTACAATGCTAGTAGTTTGAGAAATGGTTATTTATATATTAGTTGCTTGTCACTGTTGTATATTGATTCATGCCCCCCTCCCGAACCCCCCCCCAACAAAAACAACAACAAAGAAAAAACCCCCAAAAAACAAACAAACAAAAAAACACAAAAAACCCCCACAAAAAACAAAGCCTGTATACTTACCAAAATTAATTATTTAATAAGTATACATTGTACTAAAAATATATAATTATATAAACTACAGGTCTAAGATACAAGATACATATCTCGATATGTACGTTTTAGCTTTTCAAACTTGTTTGGTTGAGTAATGCAAATACATGTGTTTATGTTTTGAGTAAATTCCACTAAAGACCCCGTTTTGTTCATAATGTCATGGCAACGCCGAGTGAAATTTATAGCGATACAGACGCCACCAATCTACCCCACCCCGGATCCAGTGGCTGGCAATGTCAGAAACCCGACCCATGGTCCAAAGATTACCCTGACCTCACCTCAAATCTAGAGATCATTTCCTGCAACTGAACGTGGGAATTGAAATTTCAATCTTCGGGATTGTTCGTAAAAAGTATAATTTCTGTCTTAGGAAATGTTCGCAAAATTAGTACATTTTAATACATTTTAAAAAAAACCCTCAAATTTATATATCATGATACAGTTGCTTTAAATCGATGCATCGTGACAGATTATAATAATATATTGGTACCGGTATGTTTTCTTTTATCGTCCTGTCCATCACCAGTATTACAATCTTTAAAACAATTTTTCGAACAAGACTTAATATAATCTAATGAAATTCAGGCGTGGCTCAGTGGTCAAATACTAGTAATTAGCTTCATTAAAAACATTACTAGTGTAAACCATCTATTTTAAAACTATATTTAATTAAATTAATACCAAATCTAAGTAAGAGATTTCTTTTACTGTTATATGTAAATTCCTCTATGTTGTTGTAGCAAAACGTCAAACATCAGACTAGCTGTATCCCAAACAGAATAGTACTCGTTTCATAACTGACATTTACTATTATGTCATGTTGTATTACCAACTGGTTTCATAGCTTGTATATATACAAATGTAGTTCAACATTTTGTTTATAAAATGTTGTAAGCTGCTTTGTTATAATATGAAGTAAGGTATACGGAATTGAATTTTGTCGACTATATGGCGAGAAGTCTTGTTTTTCAACGTCACCACGATACATTGATGTTACGACCCTCCCTTCTAATCCCCCTCCCAAGCTCCGCGCCTGAAACTGATCATGAAAAACCAAGACCACAACGTTGAAACCGACCCCATGCTGTAGCTAGTTTTATCTGCAATATCGCAATATAATATTTCTTTTTTATCTACGCGTTTACTCTTTGCTCCCATTCCTTCCTGTTGAAGCTCCCCCCACGGTGAATTCATGAATGAGATCTTTCGATTGTACGACTGATTTCTCGAGGAATTTGTAGATTTTCAGTCGACATCTATGACAGAGTGGTTCGTTTTGATAAAAGAAGACTATTTTATCTTTGTAATGAAAAATTAGAAATTGATTGCATTTCTCCACGTGACGTCAACGTTGTTCTGCACGCGGCCACGCGCAAATGGCGCTCGCCACGCGCTAAAGCTACAGGCAGTAGCGAAAATTGGTCTGAAGCGAGGAATGAATGACTAGTTTCGTCGCTAAATTTGATTATAAAATTAGCTAAGTAGATTATTTTGTTTTTCCATTGTTGTAGCTATTGAACCCGAACATGCAAACATGCGCACGCCAGCCGATGTTGTTTTCATAATTTCCAGCGAACAAAGGGTTGACCAGTATGCGTATAATTTGCCACCAACCCCCAGAAAGGACAACGATTTTCAAACAATATGAGCTGTCCGTAACGTCGTATTTTGTTAACACCTTTTGAAGCTCTCTAAACAGAAACCACGTTCCACTTTACCATAGGCGTACGGGCTCCCATTTTTGTAGAGTGACAGGTTGTCTTTTGCCTGAATGTAACGAAAATGACCATGTCTAGATAACCACATTTATTCATATTAGCATTACTACCAAACAGCCATATAGGGTTGCAAACGAATCACAAAGCATTTTTACATGGATTAACTAATGATGGAAATACCATATATTCGAAGTCATATAACCGTAAATAAAATGTGTTGAGTGCGTTGTTAAATAAAACATTTCCTTCATTGTTTCGAATATCAGTGTCTGTATAGTCAATACCTTTCTGGTCGTACTAATGTTTAAAAAAGCTAAAACTTTATTTTACTTTCTAATATAGAAATTATTACTAATAGTAGACGGTACTGTCCAGTATCGGCGCTAAATACATTCAAGCTATCTGAATCACCTTGATCACAACTATTGATATTCTAGACCCACCCCCCCCCCCCCCCTGCATTTTATAGGTAATTTTAGTGATTAAAAATAATCTATCGGAAACGTGTTACCATAGCAGCAAACTCAAGACGGTCTCTTTAGTGGATCCGGGTTTCCCCATCCCGACGAAATGCCCCCCCCCCCCCCCACGACTGGTCAGGCCATACAAAGCCTAAAGTACCCCGGTAATAGGGGAGCATAGTAGGTAGTTACAAGTGCCTCTTAACAATCCCAGAAGTAACTACTTAACACTCTCCGAAGTGGTCAGACTAAGCCCATAGCTAAAAGCTGATGGGGAATGATAGGTGTTTGTCACGGATAGCCACAATAGACAAGCACCTGTCGCGGACTGGGATGTGGAGGTGGACAGGAAAAAAGGTTGAAAGATAGGAGGACTTGCAAGATCGGGAAGAAATGAGATGGAATTCAAAGGAGTAAAATGAAAGGGGGTAGTGGGATAAAAACAAAAACCCAAGAAAAAAACAACTAAAGTAACTAGTGCGGATTGGGGTGGCGGGGTAGTAAAAAGGAATAAGAAAATCCAATCAGATAATTTATATACAGAAATAAATTAATGTTTGTGTTTGACGATAAGCTGATGCTGTGACACGGTTGATAAGTTATGATAACTAAACATTTTTAAGGCGCAGCCATACCTAACGACACAACACAAGGTATCAGGTGTGACGAAGTAAGCAGTTCAGAAAATCTAATGAACGGCAAACAGTTTTATAAGAATTATATTTATTATTCTTATTTTTTTTAAGTATGATTTCTTTTTGTGGGATTCAATAATTTAAAGACAAATACCTTTTGGCAAGTTTGGTGTCAGTTTATCCACTTTTCACAAATTCAGGAAAGGTTGTCCAATTTTCTAATTGCTCTAGGTTCGAAATGGATAACTAACTACCTTTATGCCTAATTTGCCTTGTGCTCGAATAAAGTAAGGGGTAAATGAAAAGTTACAACATCATATATAACAGTAGAAAAAAAAACCAAAACAAATTTCATATACAAACAAAATATTATATTCACGTATTGTCTTGGACTATAAGTAAATGGGTTTAATACTAGTATTTACATTATTAATTTAATATTTATACAGCAGTCGTCATTAGTACACATGTTAAAGCGATTTCCTTTTTGAATTATGCTACTATCCTGGCAACAGTTTTATATAATACATTATGGAATACATGGGGGGGGGGGGGGGGGGGGGGTATGAAAGTTTTATACAAAGTTAACTTCCTATAGAATACAATTAATAGCTAGTGACTATCATTTAAATGTTAAATTTCGCAAAAATAATCTAAATATTTGTAATTAGCGATAGCATTTTTTATAGTTTCATATGTTGTAATTACATATGTATCCCATAGTATTATTACATACAGTATATGTAAATCATCAGTATTTATCAAATGAATTATTATGACATCGTGCAAGTTGTCTTTTTTACTGCGTTACCATGTCGAAAGTTAAACAAAACAATCCGAAATTATCTCCGTCTAAAGTGCAACTAGTACATAAACGCAAGAATGAACAAAACCTACACAAATGTCAAATCAGTTTCTTCTGGCAATATACAACTTAATCCCTAAACACGTGGTCCAATTTCACGTGTTTACAAAGTTGACTGACAGGGGGCAACTGGAGGCGGAGTCCGCGCAGTGGGTGGGGCCAATTTCATTAATGAAGTATAGGAGCTTCAAAGGCGCCATCTGATTGGTTGATGACCTACAAGAGATCTGTTAAGAATTCTCTCCGTGGGTATCTCTTTCACACTGAAATTGAGTGCATATGACAGTGCTGATCACGGAAAGACTCTTCATTCGTAACCGCGGCTCGGAGATTGTGTTATTTGCTTATTTATGTTGTACATTTCTCCGTTTGTTCCACTGGTGAATGAAACATCTGAAATTTTAGTACTTTTTCTGGAAATATAACAGACAGAAAGAGTTAGAGAAAGAGAAAAAAGAGTGTTATTACTGGAAAGAATTGTTGAAAACTGTGATTATATCAAACGACGCAACCAAATGATTTATTTCAATTCATAGTAATATTTATTTTTGAAATATTACAAAATTTGAATTGAAAAGAAAATAACCGAAAAGTGTTCAACATGAGTTTGAGTGTAGGCGGCTACGCTCAGGGTTACGCTCATCCGGGACCTATGACCCACGAGTTTTACCAGTACCCCCAGGTCCGGTACCCGGATCACACCGAGCATCCGGGCTACTACCAGAACTGGATGCTGAACCCCCAGGAATTGACGCCCCCGGATCAGTACATGCAACTGGATCTGGCCCACACGAACCCCCTGGAGTATACTGTACACTACGAGAACGGGGTGAGGTGCGTGAAAAGAAGGATAACCGCAAACAAGAAGGAGAGACGGAGAACAATGAGTATTAATAACGCCTTCGCGTCATTGCGGGGTTGTATCCCGAACGTTCCGTCAGACACCAAACTGTCGAAAATCAAAACGTTACGCCTCGCTACCAGTTATATCGCTTACCTCATGGACATTCTGCAAAAAGACGATCCTTCTGTTAGCGAGCCCGGTTTCAAAGCAGAACTAACGAAAAAGAACGAACGAAAAACGACAGCAGATGAAAAGAAGAAAGAGACGGTGAGACATTTTTCTGTTCTTTTTTCATTCTTTCCTATTTTGACATGTGATGTCAATTTTTGTCTGTCCTTTTTAGACATATCCCGTCTTTTTCTTTCTTTCCTTTTTGACATATGCTGTCTTTTTCTTTCTTTCTTTTCTGACATATGCTGTCTTTTTCTCTTTCTTTTTTGACATATAAGTACTCTTTTTCTTTCTTTCCTTTTTTAACATACGCTTTCGTCTTTACTCTTGAGATAGTTCTGATAATCTTGATTTAAAGCAACATGTTATTTTGCAGTAAATGCCATGATATTTATTTTACTACGAACCCGGTTGTAAAACGAGCTATAATGTTAAGTATCTTGGCTTGGATTTCAACAATTAATTCGCTAATAAAAATTCACAGTCATTCCTCTAAAGATACGCAGACATACGCTCGTGAACAGGCGAATACGAAATGGCTCGAAAGAAAAACGGAAGATGTATTTACATTTTCTTTTTAAATACCTAAATATATATTATATTATTAAATTTTAAGTCTAGAATAGTTATTGTATAACACTAAATATGCAAATATACATAATCAAATTCAATATAGACAGAGAAATTCTTTATTTATGTATCAACAATAATAATATAGTAATACACAAGCCGCTGCTGGAAGAGATTTTAGAACTATTAAAATACTTTACATAATATAAATACAGTTTTGCAATATTTTAACATCAAATGTTTAATTTTGTCTATTGAAAATGATATTAAAATATATTGATATATAAAAAATATGGATGTTTTAGTAAATTATACACAGTATATTTGTATCATTTCTAAACCGATTCCATTATGTGAACATAATACATACTAACAATAAAATATATAAAACGCATGCACATGAATCGCGCATGTAACAGAAAACATTAAAATGTCTGTTAAGTATATCTTGTAATTTTGCAGGTTATAATTATAAATGTTTTACTTTATTTAATAATAATATTATCATGAATTAGTGTATTCAAAATATCACTAAACTACAAATGTTAAAATTTATAATTTAAGATAACAAATAATGAACATATATATCTAAACGAAATTATGTTCTAAGAATTAAATAGTTGTCAGACAATATTTGTGGAGATATTTAAAATCTAAGTATCTACAAATGAGTGGAGACATACAAATAAACATGTTTTACTTTAGTTCAGCCGATAATGTACTGTAGTTTACCGGTATATCATATTTATAGCGAAATGTATAATTAAACAACTATGAATGTAACATTTAAGCAAAATAATATATATATATATATATATATATATATATATATATATATATATATACATTGTATATATATATATATAGAATACTGGTGGTTATCGTTAAAGGCTTGAAAGGTGCTCAATACTCTGAAGATCGTCGAAGGGCGTGAAACTCTGAATAATAGCGTAGGACCAAAGTGCAATATATATATATATATATATATATATATATATATATATATATATATATATATATAAAGAAAAATTTCCTTTAATAATTTTTAAATTACCGATATCATTAAAAATATCACATTTATGAAGAACTGGGGTTTTTTCGATACCATAAATATAAATATAACACCTGTATATTATAGGACTGTTTACTGACTGAAAATTTATGTTGAATATTAATTATTTAATTGACAGTTGAGAAAAGTAAACATTAAATAAATAATCAGTTGTTGCAGTGTATTTTTCTTTACAACGTTTCGTTTTATTTTTTGATGATTTTCATTAATTTAGTTTGTTCTTATTTTTCCGTTGGTATAATGTTTTTATTATACTTCGTTTTATTAATAATGTTTAACCAATCACACAATGTATTTTAGTCCAATAATAATGAAACTATTAGAATGAAAATATTTACCAATGTTGATAATGCCTTATACAGGCAGTACCCAGCTTTATTTTACTAATATAAAATCAATACTTCCTTCAGTAATGATGCATGCAAGCTGTAATATGCATAAATTTTAAGTTTTATTTACCTAAATTAGATTTTAAAAATATAAAGTTTGTACATCCCGCTGAAATAACTTATTTAAATTACATCACCATGTTTTAGACCAAAGCCAAATTTTCTTTAAATTTTCTATATTAAATAGTAGCATTTGTTTGCGCAATTTATAAATGATCCATTTAAAGTTCTGCTAAAATTAGAAAACTGATAAAATTGTAAACATCAAAAGAGGTATTTAAAGAGGGAAAAAAAAATACCACTTGCGGTATTCTATTTCACTATATAGGCATTTAGGACACATGCGAGTAGACTGTAATTCCAGAGAAGTTGTAAAACTGTTCTGCGCGACATTTACTGTTGCAAACTGGAGAAAGCTCGTATCGGAGACAGCCCCCCGCGAAGTGAAAAACATCGTGATGGTTTAACACCGCTCCTATCACCCCGCTCTCGGCGTGGGGTTGATAAAACACAATTCACTGTGACCCCCGGGTTAAACCCGCAAATATTATATACAGCAAGGCACAACTATAATGTATTAGATCATCAGTAAAGAACGTTCATTATTTATGTATTAAAGTTTCGTATTTCGCTACTTAATTTTAGATGCTGTGTGGGGTTTTTTAGATTTGAAAATACATGTAGTCCAAGAGAACAAAGAATCTGTCTAGTGTTTAATATGAATACTAAAGAGAGTGGATATTGCTAGTTGATTGTATGTCCCTATTACAGAGAAATATGTAAAGAAATATTAATGTACATAGCCTTCGAATAACAAACTTATACATTTATTATCATTAAAATTCAAACATGAGACATAACAGTTAGCTAAATTTATATATTTTTCGTAGTCCAATATATCTGCGATCAACTTGCCGGAAGATGTTAGTTGACGGCATGTATATCGGACTATATTTTAAAAACACTTTTAACATCATTTCTAATATATATTGTATTATATACAAATATTGCTTTACTATTTCATGCTGTAGCCATTTCTTGCGAAATGCATATACATGTATTTTCTTTCAACCAAAGGCTGATTATAGCTAAGACAAATATAGTGATTGATTAATATATTTCCAAATCTCTCTCTCTCTCTCTCTCTCTCTCTCTCTCTCTCTCTCTCTCTCTCTCTCTCTCTCTCTCTCTCTCTCTCTCTCTCTCTCTCTCTCTCTCTGTGCGTACGCGTATATGTGTGTTTATGTATATTTGTATGTGTAATTTTATGTTGTAGCACTCGATAGAAAATGTACCAAAGTATTACTTTATTTAAATTTCAAACCATTTTTAATTCATATTATATATGTATGTACATATTTGTGCCTATATATCTTGTATTTGTGTTATGATAAAAATAAGAATACAAAACAAAACCCCACACAAACGACCTAAATAAAACAACATCAATGAAATGGACGAACAAAAGTTAATTTACTAATATAAAGATACTTCAAATCTTGTTTGGAAACATGTCATATTTTGATTAATAGATTATCAATTATCTTTGCATAAATTAAACAGTTTGGTTAGCAAAACCCCCATGTAAAATAGTACACAATTACATGTTTACTGCATTACTCATATATCTATAACGCATATACTTATGCATAACAGTATATGACTATTCTTAGTAAATAATATCCAATTCTTGTATAGTAGGTGACTTTTGCGGATAGCAGGTAAAAATAACGTATACATAAGTAAATAAACACACAGACTAAGATAAAGTTTATCTCACGTAATATCTGAAAAACTATTTTCATGCCTGTTTTACTGGGAGTTTGTGCAATAAAGGTTATTCTAGAAATTATGGGTGAGGTGGTGAGGCAATATATATTTTTTATCTTTATTTAAATAAATTAAATACTTTGAAATTATGTGCAATAAAAATAGTCGCGCACACCCGCCGCCCACATGCTATTATCAACTTTTCATGTCACCACTCTCAAAATAATTTGAAACGAATTGAAATTGAGTTTAATCATTAACAATTACCTGTATTCGGCACTTCCGCACATAAGTATCAAATATATATAGACCCACGGGACCAAGTAAAAAGTCCGGTTTTAAGAAGTATCCAATTTAGAGGGGTCCTGTTGTGTAATGATATTTAAAAAGAGACCATGAAAAACGTCCGGTTATTAGAAGATTCCGGTTTATATATATACAAAATTTCATTAGGAAATTAATTATACATCTGAAATGCGTTCTGTGTATAAATTATTATTTTACTCATCGGCATCAAATTGGCGCGAAAAGACGTACGAATATTTTACGCGGTAGTTTGATTGTTACAATCAATTTCAATAACGTTCAGTCGGTTTACTGCACTAATGTTAATGTAATGAGCGTGCCTCGTAACACCACCCTTCACACTAATTAGAAAGTAATTCACCGAACATAGCACGGTGTTACACAGTTCCTGTTATTCCCAGACAATCTAATCGCTGCCTCGTTCTTAGCAAATTTCCCTTGTGATTAATTTCAATTATATACGTACATTTTAATATTGTATATTAGTTCAATTAAAACTATTCGTTCTGTAATAAATAATAAGGATAGAAAGTTATTTCACTCAGATAACCAAAGAGTATATCACTGTGTTATGAAATGAGTAAACTAAAATTCTATAGTGACGTGGTTTACAAATATACTTATATTAACAGCTGCAGTGCATTTCTGATATGTTGGATATAATTATGACATGCATTTTTTTTTACTAAACATCTATTTAATCTAGACGTCATATAATATAATAAATATTTGGTAGATATTGATATATCAATTTTGTTTTAAAACACATATTACTTTTAGGAACATATATAATTTATTTTTAATTGAAACTGTCGATTAAATACCTAATAAAATTTAAGAGTATTGGGTCTGTTATAGTAATATTTCTATAGTTATATAAATACCGTATCTCATGTGCAAAAATCAATGTGTGCAGTGGAATCGCCTGAAGTGAAATTTTAATGTTTCACCATCGGCCAATTTTGATGGGAAAATAGTCCCGAATCGACAAGTAGACACTTCTCTTTTTTTCTGGTAAATATTAAAAGTCGACAATGTTCATATGCATACGTTGCTTTGAATATTCTATATTTAGTATATTTTGAATATATATTTACATTATGATACTTGTTTATATTGATATTTTAATCGTCCAGATACAACATGAATGAATGAATGAATGAATGAATGAATAAATGAATAAATAAATGAATGTTTAACGACACACCAGCACGAAAATTACACCAGCTATAGGGTGTCAAACTACAGTAAATGCAAACAAATAAGTGATGAACATCATCAATATAAACATTCAACAGTTAAAATAAAACAGTGTAAAGAACTGTGCACTTGTAATATTTTGATTAAAACTGTAACTGCACAAACGTAATTTATTTAAAGTGTATTTTTATACTAATTATCCACTTAAATCTACTAGTTTGATATATTATAATTCTGTATAATACTGCTAATTATAATTTAGGAGCCTTTCCAGTAATCAAGAGACTCCCAAATTGAGCATCCAAGATTTAATATTAATATTTAATGTGAACGCACCCCGTTCACCCTAACTCCGACTCAATAAATACCTCAATACATTTAATTGTATTTATTAAGTATTCTGTTTAGTACCAAATCCGTTGGGATAATAGTACCAAAAAGGAGATAGAGAAAAACCCCACGTATTAACTTAGTTAAAAAGACTTAGTTTAACGACACCACTAGAGCACATTGATTTATTTATCATTGGCTATTGGGTGTCAAATATTTGGTAATTCTGACATATAGTCTTAGAGAGGAAACCCGCTACATTATCCATTAGTATCAAGTGATCTTTTATATATACCAGCCCATAGACAGGATAGCACATACCACGGCCGTTGATATATCAGTCGTGGTGCACTGACTGGAACGAGAAATAGCCCAGTGGCCCCACCGACGGGGATCGATCCTGGATCGATCACTCATCAAGCGAGCGTTTTACCACTGGGCTATGTCCCGCCGTCCGTCTGCACTATAATATGTAAGTTTAGACTTTTAGTCCAGACTTCTCAACCCTTATTTTCTTTGCAAATTAAAAAGCGTCCTGAGTTTGATATTGAGATGTTTTTGACATATAGCCGAATTTAACCCTCTTAATGGATTCATTTTCTGATTATTTTTCCCCGTTCCAACCAGTGACCCACGACTAATATATATCAACGGTCATGGTATGTGTTATGTCTGTGTTGGCGAGTGCATATACTACTAATCATTTGCTAATGGAAAAATGTAGAAAGTTTCCTCTGAAGACTACGTGTAGAATGACTAAATGTTTGACATCCAAATAGCCAATGATTAATAAATCATTGTGCTCTAGTGGTGTCATTAGACAAATTTCATTATATAGTTTTAGTCATTAACACGGCTCTATTAGTCGGAAGCAGATCACAGGACGTCCGGTGTTCTTAAAAGAGCACAGTGCAGACAATCGTTGACTACGTAGTAAGTTTAATCAGATGTAAACCGAAACTCACAGAGAAAGAATGCTATCACTGGAGATATCTTAATTTAACACCCACTTTTTTTTTCTTCAGATCTGTAAACAAACCGTCAGATGTATAAAATACCGTGCAGTTTCGCATAATCAAAGTTCACGTATATCCGTTTTGTATCCGGCGTTCGACGTGGGCGATACTGGCCACGTTTAAATGAATTCTCGTTGATTCTCGCAACGCTTCAGTCACAGCAGACGACAACTTGTTAGCGGGGTAGTCACTCTACGAAAACTTCCAGCAACATCTCGAAAAATCTCACGAGAATTTACGCACGTAGCCTTGTCTGGTCACTAATTCTTGGAATTCTTGTATCATTTCGAAAATGCAAAAGTCATTAATTATTTGTTTGCTATTTATAAAAACTAAATATTTCAGACATGATGTTAAAATAATGAACTGTTTATAGTCCTTCTCCACTGGCGTAGCCTGGATTTTATATTGGTGTGGGGGGGGGGGGGGGGGGGGGGGGGGGGGGGGGGGGGGGGGGGAGAAGAGGGGAAACCCACACTGTATGTATGATTTTATGGGGTTTTTTCATACAATGGAATTTACTATTAGTTAATTTATTTTTTAGTCAATTGTTTTTTTTAAATTGCACAGAAAAATAGTATTTTTATTTTATTTCCAAAGCACTTTTACTTTTCTTCTTACGTCAAACGAAACTAAAATTATTTACAAAAAACATGCTTGTAGGAGGATGGAACGGACCATAGATTTGTCACGCATTATAAATTTTTTGTCATAACACTGTGTTAATAATCAACTCTCTGTCGAAGTTAGAATTAGAATGCATAAGAACGTAACAAAAAACCCAAAACAACAAACCACCCCCACCCCCAAACAAACAAAACAAAACAAAAAACAAACTAAAATAATAACAATGATAAAAACCAGCAAGTTCGTACTGAAAGTGGTATCAGTCTATGTAGGAGGGATGGAACATATTGATAGGTATCTCCTAGGGGTGGCAGTCTTCTTCCAGGAGGGATGAAACATCCTGATACGTATCTCCTAGGAGAGTGGCAGTATTCCTTCAAGCGGCATAGGAGGGATGAGACATCCTGATACGTATCTCCTAGGGAGTGGCAGTCTTCCTTCAGGCGGCACAGGAGGGATGAGACATCCTGATACGTATCTCCTAGGGAAGTGGCAGTATTCCTTCAAACGGTACAGGAGGGGTGAGACATCCTGATACTTATCTCCTAGGGGAGTGGCAGTCTTCCTTCAGGAGGGATGAGACATCCTGATATGTATCTCCTAGGGAAGTGGCAATATTCCTTCAAGCGGTACAGGAGGGGTGAGACATCTTGATACGTATCTCCTAGGGGAGTGGCAGTCTTCCTCTGGGAGGGATGAAACATCCTGATACGTATCTCTTAGGGAAGTGGCAATATTCCTTCAAGCGGTACAGGAGGGATGAGACATCCTGATACGTATCTCCTAGGGAAGTGGCAGTCTTCCTCCAGGAGGGATGAGACATCCTGATACGTATCTCCTAGGGAAGTGGCAGTCTTCCTCCAGGAGGGATGAGACATCCTGATACGTATTTTGTAGGGAAGTGGCAGTCCTCGTAAGGGCGAACTCCTAATAGTGGATTATGGAAGCAATCACAAAAACATAAACATGCCTAAAACATCCTTTTGACTCTTTGTTAGTCACCGGGATCGATCGATCATCCCCGTCGGTGGGCCCATTGGGCTATTTCTCGCTCCAAACAGTGCACCACGACTGGTATACCAAAGGCCGTGGTATGTGCTATCCTGTCTGTAGGATGGTGCATATAAAAGGTTCCTTGCTGCTAATCGAACAGAGTAGCCCATGAAGTGGCGACAGCGAGTTTCCTCTCTCAATATCTATGTGGTCCTTAACCATATGTCTGACGCCATATAACCGTAAATAAAACGTGTTGAGTGCGTCGTTAAATAAAATATTTCCTTCCTTCCTTCCTTTTGTTAGTCAAATAATGTATCCTGTAATTTTTCATCATAAATTTGGTATTATTCTTATTATTTTTAACATTGTCTTTACGTTGTCACAAAGTTGACGAACTGTCGAGACTATGTCATAATAAAGACAAAAGTCAATTTCGAGAATCGGCGTATTTATTGCTTTTTTTTCCGCTAAGGAAATTTTAATTTCACTTTGCATTCTCAAATAAAATCACACCGAAATTTCATACAGCATTTTAATTAGAGATACGAAATTAAATATTATAAAATAACAGTTTTGCCTGTTTAAAGGCAGTTTATCTTAGTAATTATGCGGTATAATATATTTTCGATTGTTACAGCTTTTTTAAATAAATAAATTACACATTAAATACAACTTGTAATTTGGCAAATCCAATGTGTTTCTGATAGCCCTGCGTCGATAAATATTCATCATTCATTCAGATGGGTGTTGGTATTTGTATTAAAATGCGTGGTTACGAATGACACCACATGTAACATTCTTAACAAATACATTTTTTAATAGTTAATACATGTTACTGTACTGAAAAAATAAAAGCATTTAACTGCATGAAGCCTACGATGTGTATAATTATTACGACGGGAAGCACACGCGTCTGTAAGCGTTACATTGCACTGCTTCTGATTGTAGAACAGCAGGTAAATGCTTTTGAAGACATAGCAAAAATGTGACGAACATTTCGGAGACGTTTCTACAACATTTAATATTATGTACACTAACATACCAAGCATAAATACACTTTTTGCCTAATGGGCTATTTCTTGTTCCAGCCAGTGCACCACGACTGATATATCAAATGCCGTGGTATATGCTATCCTGTCTGTGGGATGGTGCATATTAAAGATACCTTGCTGCTAATAGAAAAATGTAGCGGGTTTTCTCTGTCAGAATTACCAAATGTTTGACATCCAATAGCCGATGATTAATAAATCAATGTCGTTAAATAAAATAAACTTTAACTTTTAAATAAAAAATTTTAAATAATATAATTTTATAATATGCATATCATACGTGGGACCGTTTGATTGAATATTTGAAAGAGGGGTACGCTATTTAAAAGAGTACATGGGAATGCTCTTCTGCGAAATGTTTATCTTTGGGTGGCCTCAAACGTAATTTCTTAGCACAAGGAGAAGAAAATAGCAATGTTTAAACTGCCAAATGTTTTAATTTTAAAGGTTATATGTTTGTGAGTGTATTAATTTCTGTATGTGAATGTATATGGATGACTATGTAGCAAGACAAACATAAACCTTGGAGCACAGGTTTATAGCATTCCCATCCCAGACTTTTTTTTTTTTTTTTTTTTTTAGATACGTTCTTATTTAAATTCAAAACCACATTGATTTGGCGCGGGTTTGTCGCTTAATATTATAATAATAATTATGTTGTTTTAACCAAATCCTCTATTCTAAAAATTAAACATAACAAACAGAAAAGCTGTCGATCTCATGTAACGTAGCATATCATATTCACACATCAGTCGCTTGTTCGTGGCTAATTTTCTGTACAGTCTTTTGTTTCAATTTATTTTGACAGCATTCGGTCCGTTTTTTCGCTACTAATTAATCAATGATTCGTTATCTAAAACGCAGGTCTCCAGCTAATGTGATTACTTTCTACTTAGTCCACTTCTAATATCCCCGGACGGACTAGAATTCCACTGACGATTCAGAGTTCCGCCTTAATAATACTAATTGAAAATATGGCCGCGAAAATGGTTTCACAGTAATTTCGCTTCGGCTTTTCGATGTAAAGGGATCCGCTCATTAAAGCGATATGATCGTCAGTTTGTGTGTATCTGACCAATAAAGGCCCTCGCATTCCTGTTTGATTTGATTACATCGATACACACAAAGTCATCTTCCCTGCAAGAAAATTATCAGTTGCAGGAACCGCTACTGTTTCCGCGTTGTTATCGTAAATCGGACCGCGCGCGTCTGCGCACCACATGCAAGGCGCGCAGCTTGCACGCGCTTGTAAATTGCAAACGACTGTCAGTTATTGTTGTGAATACTGTTACCACCGATTATTTTTCCACCGATCGCGCATTCGCACATGTTTCGAAACGCGCAGTTTTAAAAGATTTCTGGTGTAAGAGGGGGTTGGTTGAGTAAATCTTCCCGCGGGGCAGGAAGGATGCAGAAAATCTGTCGGCAGAGCATAAAACAAATTGTAGATAATTTTTGAAGACGAAACAAAAGAGTGATAACTAAATTGGATAATTTATGCAACCGCTGTGCATATGGCGGTTGATTGTGTTTGTGTCGGCGGATCAGAACCCGGTGTCGGTTTCACTCATTAGATTGTATCAGCTGATCGGCCACGTGGCGCGAGGTCTGTTCAATCTGGCTTCTGAATGAAATCCAGTGGACGAATTATCTAAGTGATACAGACAATGTTTTCATTACGTTTATCTCCGTAGTGTGTTTGCTTTATTGTTTTAACATTATTACAGACTTCCCAAAATCAACATATATTGTGTATTAATATTGTTAGTGCAGCGTGTTTTTAAGTTTCCCCCTCAATCTTGCAACTGTCATATTTTGTCGTAAGCGTACGAGATGGGGTGGGGTTTCGGTGTGTGTGTGTGTGTGTTGGGGGGGGGGGGGAGTGTCAACAGAACTATCGTGCTGTGCACATCTTCACATTCGGGCAAAATGAGATTGCCTGAATCCTCTTCACCATGTATTTCCATCATTCTACTCAATATCAGATGTAAATCCATATAAAATTGCGCAGTGATTCGTTTGCAACCCTATATAGCTAATATGAATAAATGTTGTTATCCAGGTTCGGTGTTTAATTCTGACATCCCTTCCCCCCCCCCCCCCCCCCCTGTATTTTGTTATTTGCACATATATATGTGATAAAATAAATTAAGATTAACCAACGCCACACATAAAAGAAAACCATTCTAAAAAATTATTGATTAATAATATGAAGTTTACAATATGTTACTGTCATGTACAACACAAATAATAATATTGTTATCACGTTTGACACCCACATAAATAAATAAATTAATAAAAAGGCACTCAATATTAGGGTTTGACATGTTATATTACAAACATTACAATACTAAAAACATCGGGCATGCACATATTAATAATTAATAGTCAAAGCAAGAATCGTTTTCATTAGCTAATTAGATATAGAGGATACCACATGAGAGGCCGATAGATACCATGGCCAGCCAGACCGAGCATAAAAAAACGTCCGCTAGTCTAGTTTATGCGCTTCACGATAAACCAAATGGCCACGTCGTGAATAATCAAATAGTTCGCGAACGTTAGCGAAACTTTTGCTGGCTGAACTTGGGACATATGTTTTACAACGAGTTGTTTTAAAACGTAACTCGTGACCCAAAGCGTGTTTGATTCGTTTTTAAATATCTACAATACCGGAAATAGTATCTAATGGATACGAATATAATATGGTATTTCTTGAATATCATCAAAAACCAGGTTTAAAATTTAAAATAAACATATACGTCTTTTTCAATTAAAAACCGGCCTCGGTGGCGTCGTGGCAGGCCATCGGTCTACAGGCTGGTAGGTACTGGGTTCGGATCCCAGTCGAGGCATGGGATTTTTAATCCGGATACCGACTCCAAACCCTGAGTGAGTCCTCCGCAAGGCTCAATGGGCAGGTGTAAACCACTTGTACCGACCAGTGATCCATAACTGGTTCAACAAAAACCATGGTTTGTGCTATCCTGCCTGTGGGAAGCGCAAATAAAAGATCCCGTGCTGCTAATCGGAAGAGTAGCCCATGTAGTGGCGACAGCGGGTTTCCTCTCAAAATCTGTGTGGTCCTTAACCATATGTCTGACGCCATATAACCGTAAATAAAATTTGTTGAGTGCGTCGTTAAATAAAACATTTCTTTCTTTCTTTCTTTCTTTCTTTTCAATTAAAACTTACTTACTGCGCTTGCAGTTAACTTATACGTCACAGAACAATGAGTTTTAAGTTACCAAATAAGTCACAGAGCAATCTATTTTGATGGTGTTCAGTTCATTGGGTGGTATGGCTGTGGCGACCTGGTCATCGCCTTGGAGCAGCATGCTATATGTTATTGCCGTATGATATCATAAATAACCCATGATGTTCTCACTAACGGGTGTGTAAGAAATACGACTCCTTTTCTACGATCAAGCATTTGTCATCGCCCGCCAACACGCTGGGGTTAAAAATAAAAAGTACAAATTTAATATAGTTCTTTCGAGTTCAAAGGTTATTCCGCAAAACGAAAATATCGTTTCAATATACATCTAGCTTTATTGTTTATATTTAAGGCGTATAGCCGCGGACGTGGCGAGACGTGAAGCCGGGGAAATTCTATCTCTCTTATCTCCGCTCATGGGTAGAACACGAGTTCAGAGAAGTTACTCCAAAGAAGTTTCTTTACACATTATTAATTGATTCTTTGTAAACTCTGAGGGAGGTCAAGAGACGCCAAAATAGCTGGTGCTCCTCTAATCTGGAGCGGAATTTAAGTGTCTCTAATAGTCACTGTAGAAGTTGGAAGAGATAACAAGGAAACTGGACATGCACAACACAGTGAAGAATTTTAATGTTTTTCTTTTTTTGTCCATCGAACGAACAACTGCCCAGTGAACAATAGTCCACTGAACAATGGCCTACTCTTTTAATAATTTTTAGACTTTTTAACCCAGGTATGTATGTATACATATACAATTTGTATTATTCAGAGGGAATCGTCAAGCAGGGGTGCGGGTGCGGGTGGGGGTGGCTGTGGGGTAGCCCGAGTACTCTGATGGTAAGAGAGCTAGACAGAAATATGGTCAGTTATAACGCTATAACGTTATAACAGAGGGTAGGATGGGTTATTATTTGGTTTCCATTTTTAATAGGATAGTTTTGTTTTATTGGTTTTGTTTTTTATGTGGGGTTTTCTGAGGTATATATTTGTTAATGTGTGTGTGTGTGTGTGTGTGTGTGTGTGTGTGTGTGCGCGCGTGTGTTTGTGTGTGTGTCTTTGTGTGTTTTGTTTTGGATTTAAAGAAAACTATCGCAATTCTCTGCTTTACATTATGTTAGTAATTCTTAGAGCTAGACTAAAGGCGGATTCAACATTTTTAAAATAACATATTATCATATTGTTTTGTTTACAATATCAGTGTCCGTATATCTAAACTGTCTTTGGTTTTCTTAATTTTTTTATAGTAACCGAACATTGAGATTGCTAGTAGATCTATCTCATAATAATTTCATATAAAAATATAATGAGTATGAAGTACAGCGCCGTTTGAACCACTACACACATTACAATAACTACAAGCACATTGCCTGATATTCTAATAAATTGAACTCGTAAATCTACTCATTGAAAAATATTTTTTAAAATCCAGAACTATGTTACAATGGCTACAGAATTAGGATAGTCTACTGAGTTGTAAACAAACCTAGAACGAACATCAGAAAGAAGCAAGCGACATTGTAATTTGTAGCCCCACTTTGATCGCTGCACATTTGACATTCTGAGAGCTGTAAACCTTACATCTGTTGCAATTTCTATAACTTGTATATATAAGATATTGTGCGTTATTGCACGTTTTACAAGAGTTAAACAAGCTTTATTCCGCCATGTGGCTGAGAAGCACTTCGATATTTATTTTACAGACATTAAAAGAAAACGATTTACGGTTTACCATCTTTTTGATGGTACACCTTAATGTTAAACTTCCGCTATTTTATG
Organism: Gigantopelta aegis; assembly: GCF_016097555.1. NCBI lineage: Eukaryota > Metazoa > Mollusca > Gastropoda > Neomphalida > Peltospiridae > Gigantopelta > Gigantopelta aegis. The sequence goes on along the minus strand of NC_054704.1, from coordinate 91,643,283 downwards.
TGGCAATTTCATATCGATACCGCCCGTAATGTACACGAAAGCATGCATTTATATTAAGTATTTTAGTTTCAAAAGTTTTGTTAAAGGTAGATGTTTTAAAATGATATACATGTAGTTTGGGGTTTTGTCTTGTTAACAATATTTTAAAAAAGGTATTTTCAGTTGAAGATATTTAAGATCAGGTGAAATAAAATTTACATTCCACATTTGGAAGTGTGCACAAAATAAGCTCAAAACATAGTTTTACTGATTTGTAGTTTTACATATAACTTATATATTCGGTCCTGAATTTTAATTTACACGATTTGTCATTTGTTTACCAATCATCAGTTACATAAAATGTATTAATAGTGAATATAATGTTCCATGGCAAACAATAACAACAACATAATTTTGCAAAGGCGTATTCTCTTAGACTATTTTTAATTCAATAACCGTTTTACTGGCTATTTGTCATGAATAGTAAACTTATTTTTTTATGTAACTAAAAGGATTACAATATGGTAAATACGTGAAACAAAATACTAAAACACAAGGCCATACCCAGCCAACTAGGGGTCAGTAGAAAAGGAATCAGAACACATTAATAAAGTTTATTCTCTAGCCACTTTTAATTAAACAGGCCATATTTCAAAATACAAGTTTTGATGCATGATGGAACTTGAAACTTTGCCCTTGTATTCACATTAGGAAGTAAAGCAATACAGTTTTGTAGGAGGCAGGAGGAGCTGCATTAATACCATGCCTAACAAATTCCTCCATTAACCCACTTTGACTTAGTGAAGTTTAAATAGTATTGGTGTTGGACATTGTGACAGAAGTCAAAGATGTCAACGTAACAGAATCAATGCCACATTCTATCAAAAGTATATGAGGAATCTTTGATTAACCAATATTTTTTCATAACCAAAAAACTTTTGTAATCTAGATTAACTAACTTACCTCTTTGATTAACCATTTGTCATCTATGGACACTTTAGTTTTGGTGTCCGATGGAAAGTACATTTTGGTGTCGGATGCCAAAAAAAGAAGAAGAAAGAAGTCATACATTTTGTCAATACAATTTTAATGAATACGTTATACCACACCTAGATATATATTTTAAAGTGCTTTCTTCATCATTATACTTCATTAAGAAATGACTGTCACGACCCTCGGCTAACAAGGCTGTTAATGAATAAAATTGGATATTAATTACATTTTTTTTCTTTAGAATATTAATGTGTGCACACCATGTGTTTCTGGTATTCCTAATGTTTATGATAGCTTAAAGAAATTATTAAAAGCAAAATCCAGTTTGAGCTGCTAATTTGAATTTTTGGGTCTGATGTTGACCACTTTTGAAGTATGCCCAACAGAGCATTTATCGTATTTTTCGTATTTTTTTAGGTACAGGCCCAACGTACCCAGCGTATAGTAAGACTATACTAAAACAACAATCTAATTAAAATTAGCTTCACTGGTTAATTACTATTACCTGTGGATCTAACAGCACCCCGTTGGAGCTCAAGAATGTGAAAACATTCGGGATTATGCCGAGGGTATACGAAATGGTTCGGGTGAATTACGAAGTATGCCAGAAACTAATTTCAATTTAATTTGTTTATACAAAATTCGTTTCCAGACGGAAAAAAAACCCGTGATGGTATAGCCATAAAATCTGTTTATATTAGTATACAATTCCAGAGTTTATTACTGCACTTTTCCCCCTGTTTTTTAATGTTGAAATAGACCAACAAGTTCGCCTATTACATAAATAGTCTCTCCCGATATTTTTAGAATTTGTATGCTCCTGAATAACGCTATAAAAGGCGAAGTGTAATTGGTTGATATTTAAATTGTTATTTATAAATAAAATGTCACCTGGACATGGGAGTCCACGCAATGCTGTTAGATCTACTGGTAGACCAGTAGAGCTAATTTTAATCAGATTGCTAAAACAAATAACGAACTAATGCTAAAATCTGAGACAAAAGTTATCATTGTTCGATACTTAGGAACTACTGTAGTGAGATTTGGGTTTTTATTGATGCACCTGATATAGGGAATAAAATCATACTGAATTTTTGAAAAAGTTGATTTGTGTTAGAAAATCTACAACTAGTGCTATGATTTATTTCAAACTTGGACGACTGCATCAGATGGTATTACGTTCTTTAAATATCGTGAACTATTGGTTGCTCTTATAATCTGAAAACTATCAGTATATATTATAATCATGTTACACGGCACTCCTCGATTTGTTACAACGTCAGCCTAGTAAATTAAATTGGGTTTAATATGTGAGGAATTCGAAATCATTATGGGAATGACTATATCTTTCAGATGAAAAAAATCCAAACGTTTCTCCGTCAATTTAAACAGTGTACTCAAGACAATTTCATACAAAAACATCTTCCTGTATTTAACAATTCCTCAAAATGTATTCTGTACAAATACATTGTTGGTATTTTTCATCATCAGCCATATCTATTTTTTTTAAACCCATTATTAGCAAAATATAGACGCATCCTAACACAATATCGTTTACACTCTCATTGTTTAAATAGTAGAGGCGAAATAGTACAGTTCCGTGCCCAATTTACGGGGACAAAGGTTTAAAGGTGTTTTTCATATCTTCAAAGACTTCTGAATAAAAGTAGCGGAAATGTCAAAACAGAAAGATCCTCTGGTTTGGATAGAAACCAGTGTATTTTTAATCCTATGAACGAGGAGGTATCAAAGAAGAATTCAGTGAAATTCATGTTCAATACATAAAAAAAACCCAACTACATCGGTTTTTAAACTAATTCAGTTATTACGTAACCCAAGATTGAGAATTATTACTAACATTAAATTAATAATTAATAATTAAATTTAATTTTGTAAAATGTCTCTGTGTTGCTACAGAAAAACCAATCTGATTAAAATTAGCTTTACTGGTCTACTAGTAGATCTAACAGCATTGCGTGGACTCCCACGTCCAGGTGACAGTTCATCTAAAAATAACAATTTAAATCTCGACCAATAACACTTCGCCTTTTATGGCGCTATTCGGGAGCATACAAATTCTAAAAATATCGGGGGAGACTATTTATGCAATAGGCGAACTTATTGGTCTATTTCAACATTTAAACACAGGGAGAAAAGTGCAGTAATAAACTCTGGATTGTATATTAGTATAAATAGATGTTATGGCTATACCATCACGGTTTTTTTTGGTCTTGAAACGAATTTTATATAACATTTTATATTGCAATTAGTTTCCGGCATACTTCGTAATTCACCTAAATCATTTTGTATACCCTCGGCATAATTCCGAATGTTTTCATATTCTTTTCAAATCACTGGCATGATTTTGCAAGTAAGGTTTTGTTTGTTCGAATGAAAGGTCAACTGGACATGAGCTCCAAAGGGGTGCTGTTAGATCCACAGGTAATAGTAATTAACCAGTGGAGCTCATTTTAATTAGATTGCAACAGAACATCAATCTTTAGAATAGCTATATACCCTATTCAAATAATTTTTATTATTTATATTTATTGTTATTTAATGTATTGCAAATTAGTTTTATAATTTGTATATAGTTCACGAGTTTGTTTAATATATTATATAGTATATTGTTTTAACATATTATATAGTATATTGTTTTATTCTTGTGTGCCGAAAGGCATACGAAAATAAAGTAAATTGAATTGACGTAGTAAAAACGTTAATTGTAAAAGACACATTTATACGTTTTAAACAGTTCATCAACAACAAAACAATAAAACTCTATTTTTAAAAAATGGTGAGGGTTAAAAAAATTTAACGACACCACTAGAGCACATTGATTTATGAATCATCGGCTGTTGCATATCAAACATTTGATAATTCTAACACGTTCTCCTCAGAGGAACCACGCTACATGTTTCCCTTATCAGCAAGGGGTATTTTATATGTATTTTCCCCACAGACGGGACAGCATATACCACGACCTTTGCGAAAATGATGACATGCCAAAATCACAAGCACACGTGTTACTATGACTAGCGTGTAGTATTATATCTGACACGGAACGCGGACATCTGGGTTCTGTCTTCTCTTACGATCAGCCAATTTCACCAGCCACGTGGCTCTAACTTTCGATATTGAACAGACCCGTCTTGTGGAAAAGAAATACGGAGACCTGTTTTATACCTGCTACATGTGGTTAAAATACATGTCAAACCAAAACATCAGCGACCGCTAATCTAATCCGGAAACAATCGACCTCGGTGGCGCAGTGGTTAAAACGCCGTGTTTCAAATTGGCGGGTCCTGGGTTCGTATCCCTGGCCAGTACCGGCTGCAATCAATACTCAGTACACACCTGGTTATGGTTGAGGATGTAATGTCCTTATTACATCAGCAACTTTTTCATATAAAAAATTATTGTTGAGACGTTCTTGTTTTTTTTTCAGAAACAAAATGTGGGCGGGAGGGTTTTAATTTAAAAAACAAAACAAAACGAAGTGGAATATACTATTGAAGCAACAACTTCACCACGGGCAGGCGTTCTTCAATATGCAATATTGGTAAATAGTTTTGAGATGCAATATGCAATGTCCATTGAGCTCTATCCTGTACAAGTTTGTGTTTTCTAAACTAGTCTTGGGAGTGGCAGTCCTCCATATGGGAGGTGCATGAGGGTTTTGTTTGTTTAACGACACCGCTAGACCACATTGATTTATTAATCATCGGCTACTGAATGTCAAACATTTGGTAATATGGACATATAGTCTTAGAGAGGAAACCCGCTACATTGTTCCATTAGTGGAAAGGGATCTTTTATATGCACCATCCGACAGACAGGATAGCACATACCACTGCCTTTTGATATGCCAGTCGTGGTGCACTAGCTGGAACGAGGTGCCGGAGGGATGAAACATCTAATATCCTATGAGAGTGGCGGTCCTCCTAAGGATGAGCACCTGCTAGTGAATCATGGAAGCTTTGGTTTGTAGGATTGAATCCCACTGGTGGACCCATTCTCTGATATTTCTTCCCGTCCCAACCAGAACCCCGTTGAAGACCGTTGTATGTGCTGTCCTGTCTGTGGGATAGTGCATATAAAATACGCCTTGCTGCTAATGCAAAACTGTAAGTCAGAATTATTAAATGTTTAACATCCAATAGCCGATGATTAGTGGTGTCGTTAAACAAAAACCAAAATTTAACTTTAACGTGAATAATCACCATCGCTAAATGCAGGACACAATTTACGCATTTATATAATAAACATTTGTTGTTTTGGTCTTGAGACTTTTTTCTTTTCTTTTTGTTTTTCAGACTTGTAGGGTGCGCAAAATGACGCAATACATTTTTCATTTGACACCCAATAGCCGATGTATTTTTCATTTGACACCCAATAGCCGATGTATTTTTCATTTGACACCCAATAGCCGATGTATTTTTCCTGCTGGGGTCGTCAAACAATCATTCATTAATTCATTGAATAATCTATCTATCGGGTAATGCGTATTTGTTAATTCTTTCAGGGACAAGTATGTTAGATGGATGTACGACAATTACCAGACTCTTTTTCTTGTTCTTCTGGTTATCTTTGTATTAAGATTTTAGGGACTAGTCTTACGTTGACCTTTTTACAATTCATTCTGGAGTAGCCGGACCGATTTGTTTACTTCGTATGTCTTCTTGGACAAATCTCTGCGCCGTATTAATTACAGGGTGACTTCACCGTGGATGTTCCCACGCTTGGACGACGAAAAACTTGATAAATAAGACAAAACGTGTAGAATAATAATAATCAAAAGACGCGCAAACAATCCTGTAACTGGAATCGGCTATAGGGTCGCTATACCGGGCCCTGTTTATTTATTCCGCTGATACTAATAAACAAAGGTCCTGACATCAAGTCAGACATCATTAGTTAGGTAACCAGTCTACTTGTCGACGGTGTTAACTATTTGGTACCGCTCTGTATTTTTCGGATTGGTAGACGTGCAAGATGCCGGACGCTCTTTTCTAGACATATTAACGCTGGAATTCTTTCTTCGGTGTCTTGATTTACCCCTCGGGGCGTCTCGCATGGAGTTTTAAACCAATTACCATGTTTTAGCGGAGAAATGTCGACGAACATGCTGTAAAATGCATCTATTTACGCGATATACAATTTGTCTTACCCCATGGAACATTTCTGTGTTTAACGATTCGAGATACCGCGTTTGTTCGACATACAAACTTTGTACGTAACTCGGTGCCGACCAGTCTGTCGAAACAACGGGAGAAGGCTTGCCACGTTAATTGAACAGGAAATTCTAATCACGAACTGGGGGCACCGGGGTTGGGATTGCGATGCACATGCATGGGGGGCACTGACGTTCTGGGGGAAACCTTCAGCTCGGTTAGTTGATTTCGTCGCACCAAAACCCGTTTTCCCGCCTAACACGTGCAAGTGTCTTTTTGGCACTTCTCCCAAATCTCGCCTCGTTGTGGCTAACGCTTAAATGAAGCGTAGCGAAGCGTAGAACCACAGTCGTGTTTTACGTGCGTGTGGCAAGGAAGTTTTTGACGGCTTTGCACGTGCATGCGTGTCAAAAAACGGAAACTTAAGATTGTGTGCAAACTGTTCACGGTGCCATGAAAACGTCAGACTCTTGAAATGCCAAGTGACGCCCTAGAATTCTCTTCTGTTGCACACTGTGTTACCGATAGACTGACTCCGACTCGCAAGCCGGGCGCAACAGATACCTCGTTAAACTGTCTCCTTAAATTTGTTGACATTATCAAGTTGTTCAAACAAAACTTTAAAACAAGTCATAAGAATCTATTAAAAAACCCATGCGAAAACTTAATTTGTTTAAAATTAAATTAAAACGTCATTTCTAACCACTGCATTAATACAAGTATGACTACCTTCAGAACTATTTTAAAATGTTTGTATATAGGCGCTCACACGCACACACACACACACACACACACACACACACACACAGACTATATATATATATATATATATATATATATACTGAACACTAGAATTTGTTGTTGAATATTTATGAAACTTCAAAGTTTTAATAAAACGATGTTTATACTATTTAATTTTTTCCCCCAGGACACATCACCTACTTCATCCAATGAAAGCGACAACAGTTCCATATCCGAGAAGAAAGAAAAAGGGAAGGGAAGGACGGGGTGGCCGCAGCACGTCTGGGCTTCAGAACTCAAGAATTGATGACGTAGTACTCAAAAACATAGTGCACATATTCTGAACAATTTGTGATGACACTGGCACAAATCTTCACTGCGTGACCATACCACCCACTGCACAGTCGATAATTTATGTTCGATTTGTTTCATTACTCAGCGGTACATCTTGGAACAAGCAGTGTAGCTTATGCGTTCTGTCTAGTATGACAGACCTACTGAATTGGAAACCCTTATTTTGTGCGTGTGTGTTGTGTATGACGTATGACTGAAAACTATTTATTATCCAATAGTACATGACCTCATTTTGAAATTGTGATCTCGAAATAGCGTTACTGTTATGTAATGTATCCTGTTCATATATTTTGACAATGCCATTTCAAATCTCCTGTAGTATTTATTTGAGATGGCTAGCAAAATAGTATCCATTTATTTTTATTGTGCCAAATTTGCAATGTACACAGCTGCCAAGATGTCAAGTAAAATATTAGACATTTGTTTTATAGTGCCAATTTTCGAAATGCATTTCAGTATATAAACATACAAAGACATTTTGTGAGGAGATTGTGTATTTCTTCTGTTTAGTGTGTTTACAGGAAATAAATAGACACCTTTTGATTCACACATATATTTGAATATTAAATAGTGCTCATCGATGATGACTTGGTGATTAAGTCATCAGGTTTAATTCATATAGGTATTGGGTTCAGGGGTTCATATCCCAATACCGGCTCTAATTAATATTTAACTTTTAACCTTTCTCCTGGGTAGACAGCACAGATAGCTGTTGTGTGCTATATTTTTAATGTTAAAATGTGTGTAAAAAACCCACCCATTCACATGAAGACATTAACAGACTGCTCTTGTGTGTGTGATTACTAACGCTAATAATGTGGTAGTCTCAAAAAACCTTAGACAGACCGAATCGCCGGGGTCAGCTCTTATCTCCCTTGTCACGGCTTAAGGTCACCATTATCTCCCTTGCAGAGACAGACTGCTGTGGGGTGGGCACAATAATCCGCGTCCAATTGTTTATGGACGAAATACTGTGAGAAAACAACACACACACATTCACTGTCGGAAGAATAGATATTGCTATCAATTAGTTGTGTGGAGTTGTTGTTTTGCATCTGAATATATGTTATACAGAAAACTGAATAATAAGCTTGGCTGGGACCATTTGTTACAATTAGCAGTATTAGTATGTAGGTATTCAGTGAACTGAAAATACAACTTGTGATCTGGCTTGGGTTTTTTTTTAAATATATATATTTTTAAAAATATTCAAATACCAGTTTGAATGTTTTCTGGTTTCTTCCCATCTGATGCACGATATATTTTGGAGACTCTTGAACTGGTTCAGCAATTAATTAGAACTAATTTCATATTTCAACCGAATTAAAAGGACAGTAACCATATAATGGTTTTATTAAAAAATTATTATTGCATTAGTCTTGGTCACCAAACACTGTTAGTATTATCTAACAACAACTGTGATAGCCTGTCTCGATCAGTTTGACTCCCAGCCAATCAGAACCGTTACCTCTTAACATGGCATGTTTTGTGGGCTTTTCTTCTTTCTTCTTCTTTTTTTTTTTGGGGGGGGGGGGGGGGGGGGGGGATTTGAGACAATACTCCCAAACTCTTGTTCCCGCAGGTGTTGGTTAACCGAGACTAATACTACGTAACTGTGTAAAGACAAAACAAATCTTCATTAAAATTGTTGAAATACACGAAACTGGAAAATATGAAGTAATATAATAAAACGACTGTACATTTATTGTTCACCTTCAAAGACAAAACGTGTCGTTAAATAAAACATTTCCTTCCTTCAAAGACAAAACATATATCTGTGTTAAAAAGTGTTTGTACGTCCAGGATGGAGCAGCAACCATGCGGAGGAAAGTACAACAGAATGAAAACGACAGAGTGCATTTACTTGCATAACTTGGTTTGCTAGTTTGTGTAGTCACTATTCATATGTGTGTTTTGTTTGTTTTGTGTTTTTCACTGCGTGCCATTGTGTGAGTGTGTGGTGCATAGACTCAGATAAACACTTGTTTGCATCTGTTTTCATCGGATTTGATTCCTATCTCACTCGAACTGTTCTTATGATGTTGATATTATTGTTTCAAAAAATAATTTTGAAAGTACGAAAATAAATTTTTGTTTGAAAATTAAACTGTTCCGTGTTTCTTTTAAAATTTTGTTTAAAATGTATTTAATTTATTAATTTATTTTTGTTATTTAAATATTTTAAAGATGGAAGACTATATTTGTTCTAGTTTAAAACTATTCTTAATGTTTCTGTCTCCCCATCCACTCCTCTCTAGGACCAGGACGAATCCTACTATTATATGCGGTGATGGATTTAGGAACAATATAATTACATATTATTTTGGGCCTCACAATGGATTTTCAAACTAACATTAAAAACAATAACTACAGCTGTTTTTCTGTGCACCACGTTATAAAATGGAACACTAATTCCAAAACTGCAAACATGTAACAAGAGTGTTTCTCAATTTCTCAGCCTTAGGAGGAGGGCGTGATATTTCATCAAAATATCAAGGAGTGTTACCTTAATGTGGAGATGCATAGAGAAATCGTATCACTACACACAGTCACGGTCAACCAATGATTTTGATTTATAACCTACATTATAAGCAGTTTGTTAGGTTTTATGTTATTTGTTTAAAAATTAAATAAACACAATACAAAATAATAAGATGCTTTTTTCTCTCGTAGCATTTAATAAATGAATGAATGAATGTTTAACGACACCCCGGCACGAAACATACATCGGCTATTGGATGTCACACTATGATAATGTAAACAAATAAGGTGATGATCAACATCAATATATAAATTCAAGATTTATAAAAACAGTGTAAAGAACTGTGCAAAAATACAAATATCACAGATAGATACTGACTTTTACTCCAAATTTCAATTTGTGCTGTATTGGCGAGGTTACAGTACACGCAGAGGCATTTAATAAAATAATGTGTCACAGTAGTCAAGACGACTGTGGTACATTATTTTATTAAATGATACGTGAAGTTTAAAAAAGCAAAAATACTAGAAATAATTCACATATATGTATATTTATTTTTCATAGCTATATTATGTAAAAATAACCCCGACAAACACACCCCCCCCCCCAAAAAAAAAAAAAAAAAAAAAATTCCAAATAACAACAAACAAAGAAAAAAACCCTCCACAAACAAACCAAAAAACACACCCAAAAAAACCCCCCCAACCAAACCAAAAAACCCACATCGCAAAACAATAGTAAGGGATATTTTATATGTACTTTCCAACATACAGGACAACACCTTCGATTTTCCAATCGTGGTACACTGGTTGGAATGGGAGTAAAACCCAACCACAGAATGGGTGCACTGAAGGGGATCGATCCTAGGATAAAACACCGCAGGCGAGTGTTCGACTGAGTGAGATACCGCTAGTCAATGCACGAAGGCATCATAACATTTATATAAATATATTTCTGATATATACTGACGGAAAGAAATTAGAGATCACACAAATAATAACAGCAACTGTAGTTACTACAGCCAAAACCCTCAATCCAAAGTGTCAGAACCCAACTCTGTTACTAACAGTCGACACTTCTGACATTACACCTTTGTATGAAATAAAGACATTAAGTACTACGTTAGTAAATAGTATGGAAATAGTTAAATAAATTTAGTCTACAATTCCACGTGGTCCCTTATTTCGTTTCATCAGTATAGATATTCTGTAGCAGTATATCAGATTGTATCAGTTTGAACTGGTCTAAAACATGCAATCCAGGAAGCTGTATTGTTAGTATGAGAGGAGAAAACCGCCGCCGCCGCCGCCACATACTAATTTTCTTGATTAACAGCAAGACATCTTTTATGTGCACGTCTCTACTGTCTGTAGAGTGCTTACCTGAGATGCTTGCGTCGTAGTATCGAATCACCTCAGTGCATCCATTCTCTGATTTTTCTCTATTGGTATATCAAAGGCCATGGTATGTGATGTCCTGCCTGTGGGAAAGTGCCATTGCTGCTAATGGAAAAAATATAGAAGGTTTCCTCTAAGACTACGAGTCAGAAATTACCAAATGTTTCACATCCAAGAGCCGATGATTACTAAATCAATGTGCTCTAGTGATGTCGTTATACAAAACAAAATTTAACTATTACTTTTCTCAATTGTCAGGACATGACACACTACATACTTTGACATACCAGCCATAAGTAAAAAACCCAAAATGTTTTCTTCATCTTCATCATCATCATCATCGTCATTTCATTAATGTAACACGAGTAAAAAGCTACACTTTAGTGCGTGTGCATTTTCCCGTCCTGTACATTAAACCTTGTTTTTCGAAAATTTGTCCGTGGCGTCAGACAGCCACGAATGAAACATTACATTCTTATTGAATAAAGATTATTTCGAAAATTAGCTGCTGTTCACTTGATGCCGCTTAAAGAACTGCGGCCACCCATCATTCAGTCTGCCTGGCTAATTCCAGCCTTCGATATTAAATTATAAAACATGTGGTTTGTGTATGCTGCCGCTCCGCGCAAATTATCTTTGACGTGACACAATTTGCACGGGCTACCATCGAGAATTGTGAAGCAAATACGATAATTCGTCCCTTAGCAGCGTCTCATTTCAGAATAAATCATTACAGGAAGACGACGCTACACAACCGACATATTCAATTAGCAATTGGTCCGCCGAACCCAGGGAGGGATGTAAAAAGAAAGACCGCCACGCCTAAATAACGACAATAGTTAAAAACATACCGATGTTTAAAAACTTACGCAAGCCACATGAAATAATAATATTTTAAATGTAAAATAATTTTTGTGTAAAAGTTAATATGTATAAAACTGAAGAAATATGTGTTTGGGTTTTTCGTCCCAGCCTTTGCCCCACGACTGGTATATTAAAGGCCGTTGTATGTGTTGTCTTGTCTTGTCTATGGGAACAGTGCATATAACATAACGGATTTCCTCTAAAACTTCGTGTAAAACATTACCACACATGTGGCGTAGTGGTGTCGTTAAACAACCTTTTTCAGTGCAAGGATTATCCAAGACGAAATACTTGCCCGAATACGTACGCTTGCATACTATAGCAGTATGTGTGTGTCAAATATTACGATGTTTTATATTTTTAAAATCAAACAAACAAAAACAACAACACCCCCCCCCCCCCCCCCACCTCCCATAACCTATAGCCTAGACAGCCCCCAACCAACGAACCAATCAACCAGTATCCAATCATTTTGCATGTGCATTTATTACCAGCAATAAAATATGTCGTTAATCAAACCAGGATTAATCAAATACGAAATCCACAGCCGGTTGCCTCTGTGGTGTAAGTACTGGCCTCGGTGGCGTCGTGGTTAGGCCATCGGTCTACAGGCTGGTAGGTACTGGATTAGGATCCCAGTCGAGGCATGGGGTTTTTAATCCAGATACCGACTCCAAACCCTGAGTGAGTGCTCCGCAAGGCTCAATGGGTAGGCGTAAACCACTTGCATCGACCAGTGATCCATAACTGGTTCAACGAAGGCCATGGTTTGTACTATCCTGGCTGTGGGAAGCGCAAATAAAAGATCCCTTACTGCCTGTCGTAAAAGTGTAGCCTATGTGGCGACAGCGTGTTTTCTCTAAAAAACCCACAGTGTCAGAATGACAATATGTTTGACGTCCAATAGCCGATGATAAAATAAAAAAATCAATGTGCTGTAGTGGCATCGTTAAATAAAACAAACTTTACATTTTTGACTGTGATGTAGTGGTTAAGCCATGAGACTTAATTCTGGTAGGTACTAGGTTCGTATCCCATATGAGGCAGTGAGGCTTTTTCATTCCAGTAATAACTCTAAACTAGGTACCTTGCTACTAATAAAAAAAATGTAGCGGGTTTCTTCTCTACGACTATATGTCAAATTACTAAATGTGTGACATCCACCAGCCGATGATTAGTAAATAAATGTGCTCTAGTGGTGTCGTTAAACAAAACAAACTTTAACTAACCTAGGTACGGTATCGTGATGGAAAATGTCGACTTCGTCTCATCTGAACAGAAGACCTTATCTAAGTGAGCGCTACATACCAGCTCCAAACCAGAGTGAGTGTACAGTGCACCGCTCAATGAGAAGTTGTAAGGCCACATACACTGAATTTCACTCACGTCACGGGTGTGACTATAGGGGTATCTCCAGATTCATTTTCATTTCAACTTATTTCCGTGCTTATATCCAATTAAGGTTCAAGCACGCTGTCCTTGGCACACACCTCAGCTATCTGGGCTGTCTGTCTAGGACAGTGGGTTAGTTGTTAATTATTAGTGGTTAGTGAGAGAGAAGAGGGTGTAGTGGCCTTACACCTACCCACTTAAAACTCGCTCTGGGTGGGAGCCGACACCAGGCTGAGAACCCTGTACCTACCAGCCTTATGTCCGATGGTTTAACCACGACACCACCAAGGCCGGTTGTATCTCCAGAGCCGTATTAATGCACAGGCCGACTAAGAAGGTGTTTTGCCTGAATATAATTTAAAGGGTACGTAATAGAAACAAACTAGACAATAAGTACCCCTACTAGGTGGTTATGGGTTTGAAATATTTTGCAATTGGACACTGCATTCCATGGGCTTTGCAAATTTTAAACAGTAGTTCTCTTACTATCTAACACTTATAAAAATTATATCTATTAATAATACAGAAGAAAAACTTTATGGAGACCAGGAATCCCTCTGTGTCACTGTGAGGAACGAAAAGAAGAAGATTTCCAAGATTTTAGGGTACGTAATTTTATCCTCTGGCAGAAAATCTACCTAGGGCGCCAAATTTTAGGGGGCGACAAAATCTTGCTTATGATTTTTAAAACAAACAAACAAACAGACAGACAAACAGACAGACAAACAATAAAATAAACGAACAAAGAAAGAAAAAACGAAACAACAAATAAACAAGCAATTAAAAAAAACCTGCAGATGGAAGAAACCATGACGCACCAGGCACTATGAAGTCAATCAACACAAAACAAGAATCGTTTAAAGAACTAATAATATCTCACATAACTCTCGTCGTAAACACACGGTTTATCGCCTCCCTAGCGCGCCCTGTCGTCACTTTTGACAACGCGAATATATTTTCCCATTTGTTACAAGCCCGCGGATTGGTCTATTCCATTTTGTATGAAAATTGAATCAGTGATTTCACATAGTTGTTTCTTTTTTTCTTGTCAGGTGATGTTGCCCCGAACATAACGTGTTTGTCATCATGTCTATCGGCGAATTAGTCTGTTCCATTAGACACCGATAAGGCGGCAATGTCTTTCAACGTACCTTCAGAAATGTCAAATTTCAGAAATTTGTGTACCAAAATGGACGGAGAAAGAAAAACAACGTGGGACTTTAGATTGGACCAGTACAGAGGTCCAACAACTCAGAGTTGAAGGATTTGTCAAAGGGTCTCGTGTACAAGAGGTCGGAAGATCGATCCGCCTCACTTGACCCGAGTACCCGTCTATAGAAAAGTGCATGTAATAGAAACAAACAACCACTACCCAATAAAACAATAACAAAAACAACAACATCAACAACCCCCAACCAACAAACACAGAAACAAACAAACAAACCCACCCCAATTAGACCCCACAAAAGAACCAACCCACAAAGGAAACACCCACCCCCTTCCCAGGTCATGTAATGGAAACTATTATTAAGTCTATTAAATGGTGGCAAGTGTTTTACTCTCTCATAGTAATATTCTAGTTATAGTTATTAGTGCGCAATGTGGAAGACTGTTGGCACGACAAGTGTGTACCTTCCCATTCTATCAAACGGCGGTAACATTACACGTCTTCAAATTTTCTAAACAAAAGAAGCAATTTTGAACACTTTCCCCAGAAATTAAATAAACTTATAATCATTGTTCAATGTGATTTTCTTTTTGCATTACTATTTTAAATTTGTGCATTAAAATACAAGAACACATATATAACTACTCAAAAGAATTTAAGGGTCAAAAATTTATAACCAAATAAGTTTCAGAGTGTATTAGATTGATGATGTAAACTATTGTTCCACATTTACAAAAAACCACAAATAAACGTCACTGTATACAAGAAAGTCACATGACATGCTGTCAAAGTTGAAGGTTGTCAAACATGGATTTTACACATTAGAACATTCGTTTAATAGTGTGTGAATCCACCCCTGGCGCGAATACACTCGACACATCGTTGCCTCATGCTGTTGATCAGACGTTTGAAGAACTCTTGGGGAATGGCCTGCCACTCTGCCATAAGAAGTTGACCCAGATCATGAAGGTTGGCCGGAGGGGCATGGTTATCCCGAACTCTCCTGCCTAATTCGTCCCAGGCGTGCTCCATTGGGGCCAAGTCAGGCGAATATGCTGGCCAATCCATCCTGGCGATACCATGTTGTCTGAGAAAGTCCGTTACCACCCTGGCGCGGTGGGGTCTGGCATTGTCATCCTGCAGAACTGCCCCGCCGCCAATCTGCTGAAGGCCTGGGAGAACCAACGGCCGGATAATCTCATTCAGATAGCGGATTCCATTCAGATTGCCATCCACCACATAGAGGAGGGTCCTGTGGTGGATAGAGATGCCGCCCCACACCATGACGCTGCCACCACCGAACCGGTGACTTTGTCTAACGTTAACTTCAGCGAAGCGCTCCCCAGGACGTCTGTAGACACGAACCCGACCGTCGTTGAACTGGAGACTAAACCTGGACTCATCAGTGAACATCACTCGACCCCACTGAACACGTTGCCACCGCAGATGAAGCGTGCACCAGTGATGTCTGGCCGTTCTGTGACGTGGTAGGAGTGGTGGTCGAACAGCCTGGCGACGGCAGCGTAGATTATTGGCTCTCAGACGATTGCGTATGGTTTGATCAGACACTCGAGTTCCAGTCGCAGTCCGCAGATTGTCACGTAATCGGCGTGCAGTGGTTGTGCGTTGACGTAGAGCCATATTGGTGATGTAGCGGTCCTCTCTATTTGTAGTGCTTCGGGGTCTTCCCGAACGTGGACGATTTCGAACAGAATTCGTTGCTTGGTACCGTTGCCACAGTCGGCCAACGACACTGTGACTGACACCAAGTCTCAGAGCAACATTTCTTTGCGTTTTGCCATCCTGAAGCCAAGCAATAGCCCTTCCTCGATCTTCGATAGTCAGTTGAAGTCGTACCATTGTCGAATTTGGAGTGTGCACCGTACACGAACGCAAGCTCCAATTATACGGAAATTCAGCATTGGGAACATGGAATACACGTGCAAAGCGTGCAAATGAAGCGCTTTGTGAAAAAGCAAGTTATGGGCACTTAGCAGACCTTTCGCTTTCGCCCTAATTTACGTGCAAATGTAAGCATGTTTTCGCCATTAGAACTAGTCGACAGTGTCAGTGACAGTGGATTTTAATTCATTTATGGGTTGCTTAGACCCACTTTCGTCAAAATGGAACAATACCATGCGTGACATTATGGTCTAGCTAATATAATTGACATTCAGAAAATAATGTCGAAAATATCGTCTGACCCTTAAATTCTTTTGAGTAGTATATATATAATAGTCTCAACTTTGACATTCGAACAAGAATTCCGGAAAATCTTTACATATGTACTAGTATTCAGCAAAAACGAATTACTCCGCACTTAAAATAATCCTCCGGAATCTCCAAAAGTTGAAGATAAACAAAAACGGAATAATTTACTCTTCTTTTTAAATCAAAGCCCATTATTCAACGCTTATTTCGAGTTATAAACGATGTCGATGCTACCTCTTGACTCCAGTTGCCATTTGGCGGTCGGGTTTCTCCCTAGAGTAAATCATCTTGGGCACTGGAGTAAACTTTACGCGAAGAAGAGCGCAGCAAGCGGACTGCCCCGAGAAAGACCGGTCTATAGATAGCCAGGCGATACCAGTAGACTGTCGGTCGCCGAGCCTTGTGCAGGGGGATAAGAGAAAGACGTACGGACTAATCTTTGTGATGGCATTTTATCACTCGTGTGAGGAGATCCCAGAGAATTGTTGCCAATTCATTTTGTTTGTCGTTTTAACCCCATAAAGTCAAATAGTGATTGTTTTGTATTTATTTTTATACAACTCCCCACTATTCCATCCCGTGTTCAAAGGAAAAAAGTGCAAGAAATAAATGAAGAAAGAAAGGTTTAGAAAATAGAGATGTACATTTTCTACTTATCATAACGTATCCTTTCTACTTTTCTACTTATCATAAAGAAAATGTAGCCTTCCCCAAAAGAGGGGACACAATATAGTTTTGATTCCAAGTAACCAAGGATGTTAAAATAATAATAATAATAAAAACAGAGATTTGTTTAACTTTAAAGAGGAATTTTTGTCTTATGTTTTTTAATACATACGGACATTAATAATACATAAACTCTAATCTTAGCTACTACACACATTAGGTCGACCAAAAATTCATTTGATATGCAGACATATATTTATATCATTTCAACCTGTTAAAAAGGATTTGGTCTAAAATATGTTACAGTGGCCACAAAGTCAGGAAGTTTACGAAAACCAATGTATATAAATATTGTAACTACAGTATATAGGGGTTCATCTTTTCAGTATGATAGTCATGTGTTTCTTATCTTCCATTGTCAAGGGGTCCAACCTAAACCGTATGACACGTGCTTGAACTTCGTATACCACAACCAAAATGGCGGATAAAGCTCGCTTCGACACACGACGGTGATTAAATTTTGTCTTACAGCTGCATGCTAAATGCCTTTCTGATTAAAATAATATTGTGATACGCTCTAGAATGAATACTCTGTCCAACTGTTTACTTAATTCCCGATTTTGTTCAACCACAAAAAAGCTATTGAAGAAAAACCTCGTTATTTTGAAGGCCAAAACAAACATGATGAACGTTTTTGGTGTCATTTTAAGGGAACGAGTTATATTTATATACTTAAAAAGTGTCATGATGAAAGTTTGTATACCCTGGAAGCTAAATTAAGCAAATACGTTTTGGAAAATTATTTTATAATTATCCATCCAAGAATTTTCTTCTAGTTTAGGCATATGTTCGTCCTAATCGTATGTTCCAAATTTCTTTTTTTCAGAACAGTTTGTGAAGACTGCGACCAACTATACTCTGGAAGGTCTGCCATTCGCAGACATGTGGTTGTTCATCACGACAGACCAGGCGGGCACCAGTGCACTGACTGTGGACGAGTGTTTTCAACTCGAAGTCATCTCAAAGGACACCGCGTTTCCGGTTTCATTGGGATAAATGATCTAGTTTTTATATATTGTTTAATAAATCGACATTATAATGCAATGTAGCATTAGTTTGTCATTAGTCCCCCACAGGACATCTAAAACACCAATCCTAGTATATGGATACATGCCGTGTACCTCGAATAGGTCACCGTGACCTTGACTCTTACCCTTGACCTACATCTGGGGGTTTTCAGATGTGTTTAGACAAAATTTAATGACAATGTCACGTACGTTGTATTGTGTACATAAAGGTTCCACAACGAATGACGGTTGATTTTTGTATTTATTTCACACTCGTTAGTTAAGACATGGGTTATAGTCTTAGGCGACATTTTAAAAATTAACTAACGTGAGTGACATATGTAAGATAGTCAAACTTCACGAATTGAGAAACTTATTTCATAAATGAGGGGATTTATATTACATTTCTGTAGCCATTCTACTAAATTTTGTTTTTAATTGCTCAAGCTGATCAGAGAAAAATTAGGAATTACAATTGTGACGTCACATTAAAAATATTGCATCACAATGCGGTTTTATCCAATCCAAAGCCTCTGAGATGTTTCTCATCTGGAGTGTGATAACCTATAATTTATGTTTCATTACTGCTGCCAGTGGTATCACAGTGTCAGAGATGTAACACGAGCAGTTATAGGATAAACAGACTATGCAGGCTGCCTTTGAATATAAATGTAAAAGCAATCAAAGCATAAGCAATTATATATAAGCATTTACAGGTCTCGAACAATACATGGGTTGGTTTTTATTTAGAAATAAGGACGCATTTGAATAGTTGAAACTTAGTTTATGTGTACAATTTAATTGCATGTAACATCTGAACACATGAGCATATTGTCCTTGATTCCAAGTCATAATGAAGGAAGTATCTTCCCTTCATCCACCTTGTAGTTGGTACGTGCAGATTAAACTCCTTGAGGTGGTCCAGAATATATACCGGTGAGAAAACACTCTCATGAATCTGATAAACTGACCTCCAAAAAAACGTTCCCTGTCCAAAATATGTCCTTGTTGGCGTCAGAATACCCCATGCAGGATGAATTACCACGACAGTGCCGTTTTAGAGTATCTTTAAATAATACATAGGAAATGTTGTTGTTTTTTTGTGTGTTTTTTGTGTGTGTGGAAAAAAACGCCATTTTCAACACTGCTTCTGAAACGTGACATTGTTTCTGTTATATCATCAGTATACATGTCTGCGTCAAGGGACGGTTTAATTAACACTTGAAATGTATGATTATCATCACCGTCATTTACACTCAGAGTTACGAATGACAACCTCTTCCTAAATCGCTTTTCTCCTTTCTTTTGTGATGCTATCTGCTGTGGTGGTGTTGGAAATTCCTTGTTGGATGTAGGATATACATCTATAGGTGTTGATATGGAAGATGCTTTCTCAAATGGACTGAGTAATCACAATTTGCAAAGTCTGAGGTGCGAAGATTACATTTTTATCATGTTTGTTTTGACCGTCAAAAAAAAAAGTTTTTTTTTTCAATAGCTTTTTTTCGGTTGAACAAAATCGAAAATTACGTAAACAGATGGATAGAGTATTCATTCTAGAGCCGTATTGCAATATTATTTTAATCAGAAAGGCATTTAGCTCAGTTGTAAGACAAAATGTACTCACCGTCGTGTGTCGAAGCGAGCTTTATCCGCCATTTTGGCAGTGGTATACGAAGTTCAAGCACGTGTCATACGGTTTAGGTTGGACCCCTTGATTGTGGAAGATTATACACGTTGAATTAGATTAGGCCTAATTTCAATATATATATATATATATATATATATATATATATATATATATATATATATATTCAAATAAAGTAGGGAAACTCTAATAAGAATTTACAATTGCCAAAATTGTAAGGTATATTAGCTGTGGGGAATGGTTTTATGATAATAGTGAATTAATTGGGCAAACATTACAACCGGTAGTTCAGTATTACAGTAGGTGTTATGACCACAAAAGATCTTGAAGGACGATTGGGGTCAGAAGTGAAATTTGAAAGTTGACGGGTTTTTGATCAGTAAATCGCAATTTCAAACAATACAAATGACTAAAAACAAAACAATAACAAATGTATGATCAACAGAATGAAAAAGATTGACAGAAATAATGTTTCACAGTGATTAATGGACCTTCCTAGAAATTGTCATAATCGAGAATGACACCACACGCACGTGTACGGGGCAACTGCGTGATGCACGTGCAAACTATGGAATGTGTTTCGGTGTGTTGATAAACAGACCTGAACGTTCTTTACAAGGATGTCTGTGGTCAAAACGTATATTCTGTCTAATAGTTGATATTAGCATTAATATTTCAGGTTCCCCTATTTTGTTGACGAGTATATGTTAGATATGTAATATGTTATTACTCAGTCAGATTCTCTATGTTTAAGGTTTTGCAAAACTGTTGCCTTGATTGTCTGATTACACGAATAATTTCGACGAAAAATAATATAATAAAAAGAAAACATGTCTACAGAGATGGATGTTTCAACAGTGACAAAGTTAATATCAAAAAACCAGAATTTCCAAGAACACCCTTCGAATGTTAAAAACAACCACAAACAGTAGCCTACTGATGGGAAATACCCAGTATATTGTATATATTTACAGAGATGTCTCACATTTCTAAACACTTTGGCGAAAGCTTTCTTCTCCTTAGTGGCACTGTCCTAACCATAAATTATTTTTGTAGGGTAATTCCGCCCGCAGGTGTACTCGCCCTGAAGCTTCCTAAAAGGATGAAATTTAAACAAAAATGTTCAACTTGTATACAAGACTTTTAGCTAGCGCTCTTCTCCAAGACAAATGACCGGATGTGATAATTATTTGGACGATCAACGAGTAATTAGACCAGTTGATGACAAGATCTGCAATGCCATGGAATTTTATATAAACACGAAAAACCGACCTCGGAAGTGTAGTGGTTAAGCCATCGGACATAAGGCTGACAGGTGCTGTGTTCGCAACCCGGTACCGGCTGCCACCCAGAGCGATTTTAACTACTCAATGGGTAGATAGATGTAAGGCCACTCACTACACGGACTTTTCGGTCACTAACCACTAATGGACAGACAGCCCAGATAGCTGAAGTGTGTGCCCATGACAGCGTGATTGAACCGTAATTGGATATAAACATGAAAATAACTTGAAATAAAGTAATGAATGAACACGAAAATAAATGAAGTCAACCACATTACTGAATTTCCGTCCTTGTAGGTTCAGGTGGTAGAGAACCTTTTGGGTTTTGTTTATTTATTCTCCCTAGTTTAAGAATAGTTCAACAACGATTATATAATAATACAGCAATAAAATACACACGCCACTTCTATGGAGTTATGCGAGACTTTAGAACTTTTAAAAGACTATCAGAAATATTAAAAACGTTCTGTATTTACAAGAAATACAATTAAAAAACCCATAACTTATGTACGTTTATATATATATATATATATATATATATATATATATATATATATATATATATATATAAATCTCCGGCGACGTAATAAAATAACATGGCAACTTCTGTGTGTAAATTTTACAAACAAAACAAAACAAAACTAAACAACAACACTGATCGTGCTCCGAACCGACATTGGAATACGAATCCTGTACTCCAATATATATTAAATCGAATGGCACCGTAATTAGAACCATGACGGTAGGACAATTCCATAATGATTCACGTTACATGTTCACACATTTTTAAAATTCAAATACCTGTATTGTGGTCATTGTGTCCAAGCATGAATATATTAAATGGTCTTTGATGACCATTTATTTCATTGTGACTGACGTTACATAAGATTGTTTTTTTTTTTTTTTTGTGTTTTTTTTGTTTTTTTTTTTTTTTTTTTGTTTTTTTGTTAAACACCAAGCCCCGTGCTTATAAACCTTAAAGTCTAGACTTTAATAAAGTGCAGACTTTAACATCATGGCAACGCCATTCAAATAACATCACGTTATTAAAGTCTAGACTAAGTTTTATAAGCACGGGCCCAGTCATAGTTAATTGAAAGATCACCAAAGTCTGTGAATTTCTTATGTTACTAGCTTATGATCATCTGAAAATGACCTAACATTACTTGGATACTTGATCATGAAAATACAGGTACTAGTATATCAAATAAATAAAAAAACCAAGGGTCACCATGAAATTGCTCGGTAAACTCATGTTATTCCGATAATAGCGTATTAACTGCCAACCACAACAAGGCAATTTGTAGTCCTACAACAGACTCCCTGTTTACAGCCCACCTCAGCGTATTAACTACCAATAACA